>NC_077227.1:735564129-735754129 GCF_027887165.1 Monodelphis domestica
TGAGGATAAAATGAGATAATATACATAAAGTGCTTCATTAGCTATTTTTCTTACAAAGAAAATGAAATGCTAGTTTACAATGAAAAAACACAAGGTAATAGGAGGGAAGGAGGACTAAGCTCTCAGGGAATCCACAAAGTTTTCAGGTAGAAGGTAGCCCTTTAACTCAGTCCTTTCTTTCAAATCCTTACCTTCCACCTTAGAATCAATACTAAATATTGGTGCCAAGGCAGAAGAGTGGTAAGGGCTAGGCAATGGGGGTTATATGACTTGCCCAGCGTCCCACATTTGAGAGCAGATTTGAACCCAGGACTTCTCATCTCAAGGCTGGCTCTCAATCCACTGAGCCCCCAGCTACCCCTACCCTTGAATTCAGTCTTGATGGAAACTAGTGATTCCAAGAGGCAGTGGTGAGAAGAGAATTCATTCCAGACTTAGAGCACAGCCAAAGGCAGGAGATTCTATGTCAGGTGAGAAAAAGAATAGTAAAGTCAGGGTGGCTAGATCAGAGGATCCCTGGAAGAGAGTAATGAGGCTAGAAAGGTCAAGTGCCACCAGACTGAGAACACTGATATTTGATGCTAGAGACAGCAGAGAGTCAGTGACTTGGTCATACCTGTGCTTTAGGAAATCAGGCAATGCCATGGTCAGTTGGTCTCCTGCCTATCTTTATCAACATAGACAGACAGCAGTGGCTGCCAAAGGGAATCTTTGTCTCCCAGGAATAAAGAGAGAGCAATGGTGCCCAAAGCTAGCAGACCAAGCCTCTGCCCAGCCAGGTCACACAGACTACTAAAATTCCAGGAGGAGGATCAAAATGTCGATTAAAAATTACTATCCAAAATGCTCCAAGTATTCTATTTAATAAGATTTATTAATAATACCTGGAAGCAAAAAGGAAAATAAAAGGCTAGAGAAACAGACGGGGCTCACCCAGACTCACAAGAGAGAGAAGAGAGAGAGAGGGAGGGAGGAGTCACCAAAACTTATATACAAACGTGAACACGAAACGCGGTGGAGAAGGGAAAGGGATGCCACGATAGGAAAAAACATTCTGGGAGATGGAGTCCAAAGGTACAAGATAATTACACACACACTTACACACATCTGGGAAGAAAGACCAAGTTGTAGCACACTCTCTGAGGTCTTGTACCTCTACCTAGGAACATCCCTTCACAAGCCAACGAGCCAGATAACCCAGTGACAAGAAGACGAGCTCATTTCTAGTAGCCGCTTCACATTGCATGGCAGAGTCACAGCTAGCCAAAATGATGGCAGTGGAGTTCTTGAGATGGGCATCAATGGGTAGAGGAATGAACAGTCCAACTTGGGGTATACTAACCCAAGCCAGAGGGGTCTGACACCCATGCTGGAAGCCCAGAAATGACAGCTGCAGAGAGGTAGCCCATGTGCCTCAGCAGTACCACATGGAGGAGCATCCTTCTGCTGGGAGGAAGAGTACACTGCCAGGAAGGAAACAAGACCTCCAGAACCCTGTTACTAGGGGGGGGGAGGCAATGCCTGCTCCCCCCAGGCTAGTTAAAGCTTTCCTGACCAATGGATTCTTCTAGGGGCATGCAAAGGCCAGTTTGGGTTGAGGGCTGATTATCCAGTTTTCAGTGGAACATTTATACCTGGGAAATCAGTAGACCCTCTAAATCAGGACTTGATTGTCTAGTCTTGAGAAAATGGTAATAATGCAATTAAAATGTAAAAGGTGTCCTATAGACATTCATGGGGGGGGGGGGGAGAATTGTTAAACATTTCTGCTTCTTCCTGTCAGTTGTATTCCATCTTGATGGCTCAGAGGCAACCACTAGTCACTACCCTACATCAGCAGCCCTCAGAAAACTGAAACTTGCCAGCAATAACACCATGTTGGTATATGTTCAAGGACAGAGTCAAAAGGACCTGAAGAGGGGTCTGTGCTCACAGTCTGGGATCCCCCAAGGTCAAGGCATGTGTGTACAATTCTGCTCTCCCAATCAGGACTTTCTAAGAATAAGGTCTGTTTCTGCCCATCAAACGCAAGGTTGCCCAAGGCAAAGTCTGTGTTATCTGGTGATTTCTTACTTCAAACTCCTTTGGCCAACACTTGTGAATGCCAACTGCATTTGTGGGAGGTCTGCAGCCTGCCCCAGCCTTTCCCATAACACTTGGGGCCATTGCACTTGAGGGTTTCCTGCCTTCACCACAAACTTGATTTCACTTCCACTCTTGCTTGGCAGGCTAGGGCAGGTTCTGCCTGGAGGCAGATGTCCCAGCTGGTAAAGAAAGGAAGATATGGCCCCCAAACAGAACCAATCCCACCCTGGGCAGGGATAGGGGATGAAGAGCTCCTGGAATCAAATGACCTAATTTCCTATTTAGACATTACTAGAGGCACAGGAATTGGGACTCATGGCTTCACAAATTGAGGTGTTGTCTGAGAAGCCAAGGACCTTCACCACCAGATGGAGGGTCAGAGGATGAAAGGATGATTGTCACCTTTTCTGCCCATTCTGGGTTTCCTAATCTGATAGAGGCCCGGGAAAGTAAGTCTGGGCAAACAGGGGGGCACTGTCAATTTGGAGAAGGGAGAAAAGAAGAAAAAAGCTCAGTCTCAGAAGAGATTTTTAAAAGAGTCAGTGAGGAGTTGGGGAAGAAGGGAAAGATAACCACTAAAATAAGCAATTGTATTGGGAATCCCATTTGAGAATCCCTAGACAGAAAAGTAAGGGCACTCACTTCAAGGAAAACATGACCATAACTAGCCAAGAAAGGCTGGTGACCTGCTGAGCCAAAAATGGATCATTTTTTACAGACAATAAAATGAAGGAGGGCAATTGCGATAAAATTTCCTCATAGTAGATCTAATCTGACCCTCTTCCCTCCTTTCCCCAGCCCCAAGCTATTGAAATAATTTGGGAAACTAATTCAGCTATTCATTCTATGATGATTTGTAATCTCATCCAGGGCTTAGGACAGTACTTAATAAATGCTTTCTCATTCCTTCACTCAGATTCAATAAATATGCCATCTATGCCAAGTGGCATGGCTTCTTCCCACCATGAGAGTGGCCCCCATATGTCTGTTGGTTTGGGGGGTGGAGGGCAGTCACTCCCTCCTTCCCTAGGAAGACCTCTCAAAGAGTTTTCCATCACACACTCTGGAGGCAGAAAGGAGTATGGGTAGGTGTTGCTTCTTCCAAAAGTTAGTAGAGTGGGCATCCCTTCTTGGTTCAGTAACCAGGCTTTTTTGATGCATCCCCCTTCCTCCATTGCCATTAAAAGATCCTAAGTATTGCTGCAGATGCCCAAAGTACTGGGTCCTCAAGTGCTGATCCCATTGGAGAGACCCAGGGTCAAGCAGACCTGTTGGCAAGCCTATGGACGTCATTGTACCTACAAAGCAAATTCAAGATAATCTTTCAGGGCCAGGCATTAGCCAGCCAATGAGCATTTATTAAGTACTACTATGTGCCAGGCATTGTGCCAAACCCTGGGGATACACAGAGAGGCAAAAGATGGTTCCAGCCTTCAAGAAGCTCATGATCTAATGGCAGAAGACACTGAGCAAGGCCTCCTGCCATAAGTAGCATTTGAGCTAAGACCAGGTATTGGACTTCATATTTATCCCTTTTGAGTTCTTCTTAGTAGTCGTGCCATGTTTTGGTGGGAAGGACAAGAGGCTTGGAGTCAGGAGAAACCAATATTTAAACCACTCCCAGACATCTGCTGGCTTTGTGACCTTGAGCAAAGCACTTGAGATTATGGCACCCAAGTTTCCTCATCTGAAAATAATGCATAAAATAGCATCATGACCTTTTCAGTGTTGCTGTGAGCATCTACGGAAATAATGCATCTAACCCACTTTGTGAATCTTACATTTCTGAACAAATGGCCCATAGTGCTTTTTTACTTAGATCCATCTTGCCAACGCAGAAGATTCAGTCCTGATCCTTGTGGACCCTCAAGTATAAAGGAGGAGACAAAGTCATCCTCTCTACCCTCACCCCCAGTTCCCATCATGGCCCAGGAGATGCAGGGCTCTATTTAAGGGAGGCCTCCATCAAGTGGAGGTATGGTCCTGTCCGGGGACAAGGGGCTGAGTAAGTCATCTCTTCGGGCCCCTCCTAGCCTGTGGGTCTTCTGTGATTTTTTTCTATTTGCCTTTTAGGTCAAGGAACATGTTACAGAAATCCCTGGACCAGAGGGCAGGACAGGGGAGACAGCCACAAAGTGAGGAAGAACATTGGGGGAAGGGGGTATGTGAATTCTAGGACTCTGATTTTTATCTGAGGGTAAGTGAGGTGTAGACAAGGAACCTCTCCTGGGAGCAAGACCTCCCTCTCTATATATATCTATAGATACTATCTATAGATATCTATAGATAAATATAGATCTATATATACATATAGATCTATAGATACACATACATAATTATGATACATTATAGTTAGGTTGAATTATACTTACTAAATATATGGCTACACATGCAGACGTGTATGCATCTATGCTTATGTGTATGTAGGGGCGTAATAGACATATGTCTGAGTGTATTTATTAAGTATGGAGCTGGGCACACAAGGACAATAAACTATGCTTTCCCATCGATCTCAGAGACACAGACGTGCTGATCAATCAGCTGTCTATTCCTGTGGGACAAAAAGACCTTGGCTACCCAGATCAGAGGCTCCTGCGCCATCCATCAGACCTCAAACCCAAGGATGTTCCATCTTCACTCCCACTGCCTTGGCTTCTGCCATTTTTCCTGGCTTGAGATGTTCTCCACCTCTTCTCTTTTTACCCAAGTACAGGGAGGTCATCTGGTTTAGGGTCAAGAAAGCTCAACGTGTAGTGAGGAAACCGAGATTTCAATTGGGATCTGAGCCTAGGAGCTTTGTGGCCACAATTAAATAAATCTCTCAGCCTCTCCAACTTTCTATTTCTGCCCCAACGATGTTGTTGAGAGATACGTTTCCTATAAAAATTAAAGCATCAGGAAAATAGAGATTACTGTTCTCTTCCTTCAGCCCTGTTACAAGGAAATTACAATGTATGAAATGCAGTTAGTCTAGTGGGATTCCAGGGATGTACACCTAGAAGATGAAGCTCCATATTTATTGCCAGAGCGAGCTCAGCATTTGGGAGGCTCTGAAGGAAAAGGTAGGAGAGAACTACCAAACTGCCTACCAAAGCAGGGGTATTAGGGAATAGGGAGAAAGAGAATACAAGGCCCCCTTCACAAAGTATCCCAAGATCCTGATTTAAGAATTGAAGGGACCCTAAAGGTCATCTAGTCCAACTCCATTTACAGATGGAGAAACTGAGGTCCACAAAGGTTAGGTGACGTTACCAGTGATCACACAAAGCAGAAGTAGACAACGCCTTCATGCCTTTGTTCAAACAATAATCAGCATTTCTTTAAGGAACTCTAATAAGGACTTTTTTTTTCCTTGCACTTCCTCCCTTCAGTTTCCACCCCATAAACTGCTACCCGCTCATTTGAAATCTTCTCTTCCAATACAAACTTCTTGATTTTTGTGGTCCACGGCCCACAGAGGTGGCTCTAAAGGGTCCATCTTCCCCACCAGAACTTGTCCTCAAACTGGCTACAATGAGTCAACTAGCTGTTGTTAGGGAACTGAAGCAGTTGTTTTAACCAAATGTTGGGGAAATTTTCAGGCCATAAAGACATGCAAGGGAGAATCCCAAGTAATATTTCATGAAGTCCATGGGAAGAGCTCAGCTTGTCACAGAAGGCCAGGTATCCTCCCTTATTCCCCAGCGCTTTTTTTTCCAACCAATTACATGTAATAACAAATTTCTACATGAGTTTTCTGAAGTTATATGATCCAGATTGTCTCCTTCCCTCCCCTCTCCCGGAGCTGCCAAGCAGTTCCATCTGGGTTGTCATGCAAAACATATTTCCATAGTGTTCATTTTTGTAAGGGAACACTCTTATGAAACCAAAACCCCCAAACCTGTACCCAAATAGACAGATGAAAAGTGTGGTTAGCCTGAGGTTTCAGGATGGCTGTGTCTTGGGCACCAGACATAGTTGGCTATTCCAGGAAGACCAGTCATAAGCCATAATCCTACCCACTGGGACCATTCTGTATGTCGCACATGAAAGCCAATAGCTTGTCAGAGAGGACCGTGTCATTTATGTTCACTGCTCATGACATTACTTCCACAGAGCTGTGATCTCCTCAGGGTAGATACTCATCTCTCAATGCAGATCACAGCATAGCCAGACCACTTCATCTAAATCATCTCCACGTTTTCTTAATTTTTAATAGTTTTAATTTTATTATATATAACATAATTAACTAATATAACAATATTCATATTATATTATTTATTCACATTATTATTTATTATAATTATGTGATGTTTCTATATTAATCATGTAATGAAAATAATACTATATAATTAATTAATAGTTTTCTTAATGACCTTAATCCAGATTCCACACTGACATCACTATCATCATAATAATGTTTCTATTGTCTGTTCTGGAAGGCACGTGTCAATCAATCATCCTTTGGATCCACTCACTTTCCATAAGACCCCCCACAACAGTTACCACTGTCTATTATGTCCTCTCTTCCACAATGAGAATGTAAGCCCTCTGAGGGCAGGTACCGGTTTGCTTTTTACATTTGTATCCCTAGCATTTAGCACAATATCTTGCATAGAGTAAATGTTGTAAGAATGAAGAAGTTGGGGGCAGCTGGGTGGCTCTGTAGATCTAGAGCCAGGCTTAGAGACTGGACATTCTAGGTTCAAATGTAGCCTCAGATACTTCCTAGCTGTGTGACCCTGGGCAAGTCACTTCACCTCCATTGCCTAACCCTTACTGCTCTTCTACCTTAGAACCAATACTGTGGTTCTAAGATGGAAGACAAGGGGTTAAAAAAATGAAGAAATTTTTTTCCTGTATTTCTCTGACAAAGTAAGACTTAAACCTACCAAGAAGATGGTTAGTAGAAGAACCGGACCATATGTTTTATGGTGGGGGACCCTCCATCACGACCTCCCTATCATGCCTGGCATAGTCAAACATCTTCCTCCTGCATGAAAAAAAAGTCTCTCAGATTCCAAAATAGTGTTGTTTCCTGAATCTCCTTCTACCTGTCGACCTATCCTCTACCTCCTTCCATGGTTCATCATCCATTTCCTGGCTTTTATGCGTGGGTGTCCCCCAGAGCTCTGAGCCTTCTCCACTTCTCTCTATCCCACTCTTCCTAATTCTAACAGCTCCAGGGTTTCAAAAATCACCTTTCCACCAATGCCAAACATCCAGCTTCATCTTCAGTTTTTGAACTTTCAGTGAAGTGGGAATTATTTCTTTAAGCATTGACTAATTGATCTCTGCTGTCCAAGAGACTCTGAAAAGTCTTCTCCAGCCCCCTATTAGAAAGTACAGATTCCCTTATAATCCAACTCTCACAGGCATATGTTGCTATTGGAAAAACCAAAGTTTTGACTATACAGACCTTTGTCGGCAGGGCGATTTCCTTGATTTTTAGTGGACTGTCCAGATTAGCCAAAGCTTTCCTTCTAAGGAGCAAGAATCTTTTCATTTCGTGGCTTCAATTGCTATCTGCATTGATCTTTGGGCCCAAGGATTTAAAACTTGACCTCCCTGAGACTGTCATGGAGCATCCCATTTTCTTTCCTTTATAGAAATGGAGAATGAAGGCATCTTTGATCTCCTGGTGGACAAACCTTCTCTTTCCATGTAACCCAGAAACTTTCAGCCTTGTTTGTAAATCTCTGCTGAAATGGAATCAGTACCAGGTGCTTCGCCATACCAGGGGAACCTAATGGCATTCAAAAACCTCTTCTTCAGTGGGAAGGCTGGCCAAAAGGGGTTGACCTCAACCTGAGGCGTGCGGTCAAAGGCTTCAGCACTGATTGGTTATGATCTGTTTAGAACTCAATGGAAATGTTCAGCCCATCTCTCCAAAAGCACATCCAGAGCACCAATCAGTGCGGCTCCATTCCCGCTGAGTAGCTGAGATACATCACACATCTTTGGTCCATAAATAGCCTTCAAGGCATCAGAGGAGCACTTGGGGTTGTTACTATATGTGTAAAACTCCATTTCCTCTGCCTTCTTACTAAACCAAGAAACTCTCTAACTTTGTTTGCACTTCGTTAAATGCTCTCTTCTTAGAGATGAGCTACCCACTGGTAAATCTATGGAGTTCTGGGATCTTTCATTGTTGTTGTTGTTTATTTAATAACCTCTGATTTTCCCCAGGATTATTGTGGGGATCCAATGAGATAATATGTATAAGGCATTCTGCACAGTGTCTCACATAGATGAGGCACTACATGAGTGGCGATTAGTAGTCGTGTTTCTTAATGTGACGACTCCATATCACATTTAGCCTCCAGTTTGTTTCTTGCTTCCCCATTTGTTTGAGAGGAAAAATAGGAAGCCTGGCTGCCAAAGATAAGGAGCTGTAGATGGAATGAGAGCCTTACAAGCACATTATAACAATATAACAATTTCACCAAGATCCACAAAGATTTGGAGCTACATTGATTAGAAATCAATTCAGAATAAGTTTTGCATAATAATACATGTATAACCCAGATCAAATCACTTACCATCTCAGGGAGAGGAGGGGAAGGGAAGGAGGGAGACAATTTGGGTCTTATAATTTTGGAAAACGTATGTTGAAAAATTGTTATTATATATGTAATTGGGAAAATAAAATCTCTTTGAATAAAAAGAAATCAATTCAGAATTTATGGTTATCATGTAGATCAAATAGATTAAACATCACTATGTCCTTGTGGTTGATTTTTTTTTAGCTCAGTATGGAAAAGGCTCATATCCAAATCTTACTCACTTGGTTTGGGTTTATTGGAATTATTCCTTTAATATTCCATTATTCCTGTCTCTCTGAAAACTTGCATATCCCTCTCTTTTCTTCTTTCCCCATTCCACAAATTTTCACCCATTAATATGATTATTAGCAATAATCATCATTGCTAGCATTTATGTAGAGTTTTAATGTTTGTACAATATTTTTAAAATACTAGCATTTGATCATCACAACAATATTTTAAGATAGGCATAATTATTATCCCCATTTTACAGATGGAAACATTCAAGCAGATGGTTAAGTGACTTGAATAGGGTCACAATAGTTAGCAAGTATCTAAGTCTAGCTTTGAAGTTGAGGCTTCCTGAGTTCAAGTGCATCACTCAATCCACAGTACCAGGGAATTATACTATTTGGGGGATATTTCAATAGAATAGTATATATGTCAAATATAGCTCACAGCCCTCTACCAAGGTTCTCATAGCCCAAGTTGCCACCCTTGCATTGTGTTGGTTATAAAAGAGTTTACAGAGTTGGTGAAGGGAGTTTCCACACCTAGAAAACTGCCATATTGATTTCCTGAGCAACCCCAATTCCTAAACTAGAAAATTCTCAGAGAAGAGAAGCCTCCATTGTACCTTCCATAGGAGCAAGGTTTATGTACTTCATGAGAGCTGGTTTAACAATCATCATAATAGGATCTTGGGGTGGATTTTGGCCCATGCAAAAGAAGAATAAAAGCATTCCTCACCTTCCCACACCCTACAGATACAGATCCACAAATACTCACAAACAGGCTCACACACAGCATTCACACATACAATTTCCTTTAAAGATGAAATGGATTTTATTTGGTGGGGGATATTGTGTGTGTGTGTATGTGAGAGAGAGGGAGAGAGACAGAGAGAGGGAAAGAGAGACAGGGTGGGACAGAGAGAGAGAGACAGAGACAGAGACAGAGAGACAGACAGAGACAGAGACAGAGAGAGAGAAACAGAGAGACAGAGAGACAGAGAAAGGGAGAGGGGGGAGAGAGAGAGGGAGAGAGAGGGAGGGAGGGAGAGAGAGAGGGAGACAGAGACAGAGACAGAGAGAGGGAAAGAAAGACAGACAGACAGAGAGGGAGAGAGAGGGAAACAGAGAGAGAGAGGGAGAGACAGAGAGAGGGAGAGAGAGACACAGAGAGAGAGAGAGGGAGACAGAGAGACAGTGACAGAGACAGACAGAGAGACAGAGAGACAGAGAGAGAGAGAGAGAGGGAGAGAGAGGGAAGGAGGGAGAGAGAGAGAGGGAGAGAGAGACAGAGACAGAGACAGAGACAGAGAGAGACAGAGAGGGGGGAGGAAGGGAAGGAGGGAGAGAGGTAGGGAGAAAGATATGCTGGAAGCTGACCAAGCAGCTTGTACACACATACACTCACACTTTGTCACTACGCAGAAACATCAGTAGTAAATGGGAGCCCATTGGCCATACCAAGAAGACATAGGCTGCCATCTTGTGGGAGATACGAGGAAGTGGGACCCGACCCACAGTTCAGTTGGAAGACAACTGGAATGTCTCTATGGGGAAAAAATATGGAGAATCCTCATAAAAATGGCACAATAAATGAGAGTGGTTGAGATGATATCAGCCTCATAGCAAATGAGGCTGTGTGTTGGGGTGTCATATGGTGGATGTTGTTCTTTTCCAGGGTTTCTGATCCAAGTAAATAAATCTGCTCAAGACTGACCTTGGTGTGCCTGTATGCATAACTGGGAGAACACGGCACACTTCTGAAAATTCATTCAGGCATGAATCATACTGCTCATTGGCACTGGTGCAGGCTATGAAGCTGGCCTCTTTGCTGCTCCTCAAACAAGACACTCCATCTCTCAGCTAAAGGCTTTTTTCTGGCTCTCTCCCATGCCTAGGCTGTTCTCTTTCCTCATTTCCTCCTCCTAGATTCGCTGACTTCCTTCATGTTCCAATGAAAATCTCACCTTCTACAGGAGAACTTTCCTGGTTCTCTTTCCTTCCCTCCACAGCAAACTCCATTTCATTCAGTATGTGTGTTTGCAGGTTTTCTCCCCCGTGAGACTAAGTCCTCCTTGAAAACAGGGATTGTCTTTTGCCTTCCTTTGTATCCCTGGTACTAAGCACACTGCCCAGCACACAGTAGGGATCTAACAAAGTAGAGCTGGTTTGCAATAGAAGACTTTGGCAGCACAGGTGGTTTCTTTGTCATCACTATCCATGGAAAACCAGAAATGCATAAAAGAAATGAAGAGCTGCAAAATAAACAACTGGAGAAAAGGATGGTGTCGGGGAGAAGGATCTAGGTTTGGGGGCTGTTTAAAAACATCATTATTACAGTCATGGGAAACACCTAACAGGAAGTGGTACAAACGTATTTGCTTAAAGTCTTGAAAGCCTAATCAAAAGGTGCTTTAACTGAAAAGACAAGAGAAGAAAGAAAACTCATATCTAGCAACCACATTAGACTGTATTAAAAAAATTTTTTTCAATGTGTGGGAAAAGAGCAAAAGGTTCACAAGAGAGAAAAACCAAGAAAGGAGAACTATTTCTATGATAACCATAATAAAGGAAAAGCAAGCTTGAAAGATTACAGAAGTGATTGCTGCATTGAGCAACCAAGACTTTAAAAGACTAATGATGAGGGGGCAGCTGGGTGGCTCAGTGGATGGAAAACCAAGCCTAGAGACAGGAGGTCTTGGGTTCAAATCTGACCTCAGACACTTCCTAGTTGTGTCACTCTGGGCAAGTCACTTGACCCCCCATTGCCTAGCCCTTACAGCTCTTCTGTCTTGGAGCCAATACACAGACAGAAGGTATGGGTTTAAAAAAAAAAAGACTAATGATGAGATCTGCTACCCACCTCTGGACAAGTGATGGTCATACATATTTAAGTATGACTAATATATAAATGGTTTGGGGTTCAATTTATCATGCACTTTAAAAACGAGCTGCATGTAATAGTTCATATTTTCAAATACATAGTCATGGCCATGATCTTGGATTTAGAAAGAGAATGGGAGTGAAAAGATATTGAGTCCAACCCCTTCATTTTATACATCCTCCTTTTTGTCCTTTACATCCTCAAATGTTCATGTGTACTGATGATGATTAAGTTCATAGTGGAAGAGGAAACGTTAAAAAGTTTTCAATATAGATGTGTGCAGAATGAAGACAAGGAAGTGAAACCAATTCATGTTTAGGAGAGTGAAAAATCGAGAATTTTATTCTTTTTTTTTTTCAGCACAAACACAAGGCACTACAATATGTTTAAAGGCATCTGACAATTTTTAAAAATTACTTAACATATATAGACCACCAGGCATGACAGCCCATGACTATAATCCTTGTTATCCTCCTCTGTTGGAAAGCTGGTGGAGCACTTGGACTCACTTTTTGAGCCTTAGTAGGGCTAAAGCTGGTTGGATGTCTGCAGTAAGTCCATCATATAATATGGTGAATCTTCAGGAATAAAGAACCACCAGAAAGCCTAAGGAAGATCCAAACCAGCCAAAGTCAGAATACTTAAAGCTTCAGTGCCAATCAGTATTAAGATTGGGTCCATGAATGATCACTGCACTTTTCCCTGGAGAAGAAAATAGAGTGACTCTCTTACAAGAAATGACAATAACAATAATAACATCGGATCTAATTTCTTAAAAGCAAAGCTAAACAATTTGCCCAAAAAAGTATTCATTGATAATAAAACAACAATAGAAGGAGATTTAATATTCCTCTCTCACAGTCAAATAAATCCAGCAGACAAGAAAAGAAATTGTTGGGGGGGGGGGGATTTGGCTGACCTGCAGTTTTTTCTGAAGAGAAAGTTTAAAGTTATCTATTTCTAAGCATTCCAACACTGCCATCTCTAAAATTGATCATGTACTAGAATAGAAGAGAATCATAAATATCTTATAAGGCCATTCCTGAAACCCTCCAGATTCTAATGCTTTCCTCTTAGAATGATCTCATATTTATTTAGAATATTTCTGTTAGAAATATTTTCATATGTCCACAATGTCCCTAATAGAATATGAGTTCCTTAAGTGTTTTACTTCTGTCTTTGTATCTTCAGTGTTTGGCACAATGCCTGAAAGCATAGACAAATATTTGTTGATTGATTGAGACAAATTTTAAATGGCAGAAGTAATAAACACAACCTTTACAAACAATAATACAGTAAAATTGTAATAAAATATAAAAAACAAATACCTAAATTTAAATGAAGTAATGACACCCCCAAATGTTGAGCAGGTCAAATTAGAAATCATAAGAACAATAAATAATCATATTAAAGAAAAGTATAATAACGGGGGGAAATAGTTAGGAAGTAAATAGAACTCTGAGCCCAGGGTATGAAGGCATGAGTTTAGATCCCACCCAAGATATTTATTAGCTTTGTGACTCTGGGCAATTCACTTAACCCATGGGGCCTCCATTTCTTCATTTATAAAATGGGGGTAATAACAGTACGTACCTCCCAGAGTGGTTGGGGGAAGGTGAAAATGAGATAACATTTGTAATTTATAGACTTTAATTTTAAACCATTATATAAACACTAGCTATTGTTATTATAGCACATAGCCATCTTCAGAGAAAAATTCATAACTAAAACATTAATTACATAGAAAAAGAACATAAAATTGTTCAAAACTAGAAAATGAAGAAATTAACAACTCAATAAAACAAAGAAAGAAATCTTAAAAATCTTAGGAGAAATATAAAAACTTGAGACTCAAAGACAATAGAAATAACATAACAAGAAAGAGGTTTTATATACTAAAATACTAAGAAAATCAATTAACCAATAGTCTAAGAAAAAGACTAAGAAAAAGAAAAGAAAATCAGAATACCAAAATGAAAAGGCAAATTCATAAGAGTAAAAATAGAGTTATTATAAACTATCATACCCCAAAATTTCCTCATTATGACAACTGATTGACACTGACTAAATATCTTTGGGAAATTATAATAAGCTGTGTCAATGTCCATCCCTTCATTTTTTTCCATTTCAACAGTTATATAGTTAATTAAAGCTCATTATTTTCATTACACACAATACCTTTTTTTTCATAGTCTTCTAGTTTTTGTTCATTTTTGTCTTTACTCTAACAAATCAGTGATACTCCAACAGCTGACTTAGGAATGAGTCACATAAATAATGAGTCATTTCCTACTTGCCAAAATTTAGTTAATTTTATTTTTTATTATTTTAGTTGGAGTAGAAAGTTAGTCAGAGCATCCAAAATGAGTTGATTTCCTCCTAGCCTCGTTAATGGACTCATGGTTATGAAAGAGAATTCTTTATTCTATTGTCTATCCTGAATTAACACTAACTTAAGTACCTCACTAGCTTGTGAAGAAAGGATTCACTCTCATCTGTCTACCTTTTGATTGAATCAACACAAGCACAAACCACTTAGTGAATTCACACCCCATATAGAGAGTTTAATTCCAGTTGAAGGTCAACAAGTCCTGGCTGAATCAAACACTGGAGCAATGTTTAGTTAGATAGGCTAAATATCTTCTCTACCATTTGTATTTCTCTGCTTTCACTCTTTCCACCTCTTTTGTAAATAAAAGCTATTAAACTCTGACTTTGAGCAATAATACTTTGAATCATATATTTTAGTCAAACCCTTAATTTTAACCCTTACATGGTTGGGGGTGTTGTAAGGATATAGGATTTTTTTCTAAGTTTGCGGTTTATGCATTGCAATAGTAATAGAATTTTCTGTATTAGTTGATAAGAGTAGTATTTTATGATTTTAATGTTTTGCATGAAATTTGTGTTTGTATTTTGCTTTTGAGGTTATTTGCTTATTTTGCTTTTGCATATGTTTGATCTGTATTTGGAACTTTGTAATTGTTTATTGTATAATTTCCTTTTTCCTTTCCTTGATTAAATCCCTAGAATAGGACAGTATTAGATAGGGTAGAAAAGTAAATGAGTGTAGGTTATTTATTATTTGGGGTAAGAATTTTAGTTTAAGGAATATATGTTTGTTAGTGCACAAATACCAAAAGAGTATTTTCAACACAATTTTGGCTTTGTGCAAAGGGGGGAACTATTGTAAGGATATAGGATTAGCTCTTTGCTGCAAAGCAGAAGGAAAAACTACAAAGAAGGAAATCCCACAAGGCAGGAAAAGGATTCTGGAACTTTCAAGAACTCACAGGCAGTTCAGGCAGACAGTTTTGCTTCTCTTGAGGAGAGAGGGAGTTGGTGACCTTCCTTCAAGCAAATTCATCTACTGAGAAGTGGTTGAGTTTGGTTAACACTCCACAGGTGGACTGTGTGGGTTAAACCATTACTCCCCTTCTTGTTCCTGTGTGCTGATGATGATTTCTACTGGGACTTCTGCCAGACTCAAGAGGACAGAAGTCTGTAAGAGTTCCTTTGGCCCTTGTTCCTGTACCTACAAGTCCTTCCCTAAATTTAATATAGTAAGTAAGGAGTTAATTAGAATAGTTTTAGGAAATAGACTTGTAGGTAATGAAATCATTAGTTAGTGAGGTTTAGTGCTCATACTTTGGGGGTTAAGACCCTAATTCCCTTCCCTTCCTTCCCTTAGCTTAAATAAGCTGTTATTTGTTATAATTATAGGTTTTACCCATTATTTTAATATAGTTATATCAGGGGAGGGTGAAAGGAATAATTGGTAATAGAAATTTTTTTAAGTCAAATGCTAAAACAAAATACAAAGACATGTCTAGACTGCTGCCTCTTTATAACATGTGCAGAACTTTCATTATAAATGGAATTAGAGGACAGATAATCATTGAATACCTAATATCAGTCATGACCCTGGTGGTACCCTAAAAAGTGAGACAAATTCTACAGGGAAATAGAGGCATTATGGCCTCTGGCAGCAGAGAAAAGAGCCATCTCTTCAGAGGAAATTACTCTCTGAGGGTAAAGGGATTTCTCTCTTCCCATTCCAAAATCATCAGTCACAGTGTTTTATAGCAGAGCAACTTTCCCAGTAGGATATAGCACACCCTCGAGGGTATAAGCCCAATGAGTCAAGGTGTAAAAACATGGGTAAATTTACTGGTGGGAGTCATAAGCTATAGTTTTTTTTCCAAATGGAGATGCACAGAGTACTCTGCACCTGAGTGTCTATTCCACTAAGGACCTAACCTATCATACAGCTTGGGAATAGCCTGATTATAACACCACATTATGATATTTTTTGCTAGTTGTATCCAATACATTCCAATCCTTTTCATGAAGAAAGTATTCATGATATTTGGATGATTCTTTGCTTTCTACAAGTCTTTGGTATTTCTAATATCTTGCTCCTGAACCATGCTACCAACATATTTTTGCCATTCTCCCTTATGCCCACCTCTATGCTGAAGTAACAAATATTGACATATATGTTGACTTTACTTGGAAAGTCTTAGCAAATTCATGTTATCTAGCATGTTATCCTCCCCCAATAGATGTTAGGATATAAGCCAAATGTATTTTCCAATACTCTTTTGAAAATACTTATCATGTGCTTAATAGAGTGCCTGGCACATAGCAGATGCTTAATAAATGTTAGAGTATTGGTGGATTGATGAACACTGCAATTTTCATCACATGTTAGAGTACCTGGTGCATAGTGGGTGACTGATAAATGCTTGTTTATTAATTGATTAATGGGCACTGCAATAGGAAGTGACCAACTGTTCCATGGAATGATGCTTCTTGTTGTTTTCAAATAAATGATAAAACCAACTCTTTTATTTGCCTCTCCAAACCATGCTTCCATTTAGCTGCATCTTCCTTTTCTCTTCTGGTCTTGTTTATATTAAGAATGTCAAGGAGTATATGTTGGTGATGGAATACTATTGTGCTAAAAGGAATAATAAAGTGGAGGAGTTCCATGGAGACTGGAACAACCTCCAGGAAGTGATGCAGAGCGAGAGGAGCAGAACCAGGAGAACATTGTACACAGAGATTGATACACTGTGGTATAATCGAACGTAATGGACTTCTCCATTATGTCCCTGAACAACTTGCAGTGATCCAGGAGAAAAAAACACCATTCATAAGCAAAGGATAAACTATGGGAGTGGAAACACCGAGAAAAAGCAACTGCCTGAATACAGAGGTTGAGGGGACATGACAGAGGATAGACTCTAAATGAACACTCTAATGCAAATACTATCAACAAAGCAATGGGTTCAAATCAAGAAAACATCTAATGCCCAGTGGACTTACGCGTCGGCTATGGGGGGTGGGGGGGAAGAAAAGAAAATGATCTATGTCTTTAACGAATAATGCTTGGAAATTATCAAATAAAATATATTTTAAAAAAAAGAATGTCAAGGATACTACAATTTAGTCTTTCTTGATATAGAAGAACTATGTGCTACCCACTCCCAACTTCCATTCATCACCTCTGTTTCTAGTTCTGCTCTTTGAGACCAAGTGAAACATGTGTAGGTTGAGGGAAATTACTGTTCTTAGAACCCTCCCTAGGAGAACAAATGCCTAGCCCCAATTCTGGGCCCCCCACCAACATGTTAGGTTGACTTAAACCTAGGGCTTCCTGTCCTCACCGCAAAGTCTTTCTTTCCATTCATTCCCATGAGCGCAAAGATAGGTTCCACCTGGTGACACAACACCTTAGCCGTCACAAGAGAAGGACAGGGTCTAGGCAGAGATAAGCCCATTTGGGGGTGGGGGGTGGAAGGGGGATATAAGGGTTCCATTTCCCATTGGAGAATAAAGGAGAATGGAGGGTGAGTCCTCCACTGAAGGATGAAAAATATCTAGCACTCACAATGTCCTACTTTTTCGTCTTTTAGAAACAAGATCTGAAGCCACTGCTGATCCTAACCCTAAAGCTTGTCCCTTTTACCTTCCTTGAACAGCAGGATTAGGGTTGGAGGAGAGGGAATTTGGAGACTGTACCACGTCCAGTGTGCATCACCAGGAAAGAGGTTCAATATACACTAGATTAAGAATGAGGCATGAACTGCTGGAGATGAGAACTAAGAGGAGGAAGAGGATGAAGGGGCCCTTCATCTCTTGGCTTTTCTTTCTGGACATGTTTGCTCTGAGGGAGACCCAAACAGGTGAGTACCCAGAAGCTCTTCCCAAGTAAGTGAGTCAGTACCTAATAACATGGAGACTCCATAGCCAGTCTTAGAAGGTTTCTGATTATATGGGAGAGATACCTTCACAGCTATAGGGAACTTCTGGTTCATTCAATCAATCAACAAGTATTTTTAACACTCAAAATGTGCACTTAATTGCACTGTGCTAAGACTGAAATCTGAAAGAGGGCATGTTTTGACTATAAACCCTCTCTTTACCTGAGCCTTCCCCACCTTAACTATATTCTTCCTCAAATGTCAAAAGTCTCCATCTGATCCCAACCATGGCCCTGTAGTGAGGCAAACTGAGAGAAGACCAAGGAGAGATTCAGGAAACCCAAGTTCAAGTTTCTGTGGCTCCCCAGCTAGCTATGTGTGTTTGGCCAGTCTCAACCTTCTGTCTAGGCATCTCTAAAAATGAAGAGCAGTGAAAATGTCATTGGCACCATTTTACAAAGGAGAAAACTGAGGCTCAGAGGTTAGATGGTTTGCCCATGATCACAAAAGCAGTGGGGGGAAAAGGAGAAATTCAAACCCTGGTTCAAGTCCAACAGTGTACCAATCATTTACATTTTGATTTTCAAATGAGTTCATGCAAGCAAGTTACTAGATAGAAAGATGTAGAGAGATATAGATATATGCTACAAACTATATATAGTATTTTGTAACTTTTTGTTTTCGTTTTAATCTAGAATTTAATCAGGGCAGGGAACACGCTGCCTGGAATCACACTCTGCTGATGTGGAGGGAAAACTTGTCTGTAATTTGTATTTTTAGAGAGCTGTTTCCACTAGAGAATTGCAAGGTTAAATAGCTTACTCAGGACACACAAGATTATACTGGAGGCACAACTTGAACCTGGGTCTTACTGCGGTCACAGTCTCTAATCACTAGTTCCCCCTGCCTCTCTCCTATATAACAGTGATTTATGATCACCCTCATTAGAACTCTCTTTAGCCAGTGAGGACATAATTTTAGGTCACGAAGGAGGAAGGTTTTTCATTACAACCATCAGAGAACTTCCATATCATGAAAGAGGTCTAAGGAGAGCCCCTCAAAACCTCCCAAACTTCCCTGTCTCTTCCTCTGCATGCCTCCCTCTGGGGCTCTTTGTCTGCCCCACAGCTGGAATAGGATTGTTTCCAATTAAAGAGTCACAGGTTAGTCCTTTGTGGACTGTCTCCTAGAGATGCTGTCCTCTTCAGGACAGCTATGCTGGCTATGCTCTCCATCAGGAAATGAAAAGGCCAGGAAGGGGTCGGTGGGAGAGCTTGCCTATGTGTTACAAGCATCCTCTCTGCTCTCCAGCTCTCCACAGCCTGGAGATCCAGTTCACTGGGATGGCCATAACAGATGACCTTCCGGACATCATCTTCAATGTGTGGCTGGACAGCCAGCTATTATTCTCCTATGATACCCAGAGCAAGGAGGTGCTCCTCAAGCTAGGTGGGGCCTACCCACCTTTGAAGAACAGATTGATGGAAAAATTGAAAGAGCAGCTGCGACGAGGGGGAGAGGATGACTTGCGGCGTTTCTGTGCCTATTGGATGGTCTCTTACAATGAGACCTGGGGTGAGTTTCCTCCACCAGGGCTTTATCCTTCCTTTCTTAGTCCTTTCCCACCTCCTGACCATTCCTTTCTACCTTCCTCCCCTGAAGATGCCATGACCTCTTCCTAGAAAGTTGACCCAATGGCCTGAGTGTTCTAGTAAATGGTCAAAATGTCTCCACTCTGAGCCACCCAGAGTACTTTTCCAATTGCACCAGAAGGGTACAGTCCTGATCCTTCCTTTCCCCAACAGAGCTTCAAACAACCCAGGTCACAGTTTTCTGTGAGCTGGATGGAGACATCCAGGTGGACAGCCGAATGTTGGTTGCTTTTGATGGTGAGACTGTCTGCCAGTTAAACGAGCAGAATGCAAGATGGGTGATCAAGAAGCCAGAGGTCACACGCTTCTGCAATTATTTGGATGATAGTGTCCAATGGCACAGAATATTGGCAGAAGAGTGCCCAACATTTCTGAAGATTGTCCTGGAACTCTTCCACCTAAAGGAGAATGGTAAGTACTCAGATTGCACACTCCCCTCCCCTTGTAGAATCACAGTCTTGCAGCTGAGAGTAATTGTTGTTAATGATCAATGGGAGAACAGAATATAGCTGGAAACACTCAGTGTATGAGTTCCAAACAATCTATATAGAGCTTGCCTTGAAAAGACAATGTATTTAACAGATTTAGCAATCTGTGGGATAGACAATTGTCAAACCAGCCAGCCTTTTGTGAAGATCATAATTCACTTAGTAGGAAAGTGTGGGCAGGAACGACAAGTAAGTTTCCATCCAAGAACCATGCAACAACTCAGGTCTAGTAATCTGGGCGTTCCTTCCTTCCTCCTTCTGAGTAGCCTTGACTTTGGATTCTCTAGGAAAGGCAAACCAAGGCTCGTGTGGCATGATTATAACCTCAAAGCCCATTTGTATAAAACTACTCATTGGTGAAGAATGACTATCCAATACTAGGCAAATTTGGTGAGAGTTTGAGGGAAGATGGATCTTGGTCTTCTGGCTTTGAGCCTAGAAAGAGAAGACTCAAAATTCCAGGCTCTCTTCAGTTCATGAAGGTAGAGAATATAGGCAGATGAGAATATATGCCAGATAATTTTTGTCATGGCTGATTCTCTATGACGCCATTTTGGTTTTCTTGCCAAAGATGCTGGAGTGCTTTGCCATTTCCTCAGATGAGTAACCTGAGTCAAGCAGAATTAAGTGACTTGCCGGCAGTCACACTGCTAAATGTCAGAGGCTAGATTTGAACTCATGAAGATGAGTCTGCCTGATTCTAAACCCATTATACCACCTAGATGCTCCAGATATTACAGAGAGAATGAATTCTGCTTTGGGGAGGGAGAAATCTTGGCTCATCTGAGGGAGAAGGTCCAAAATCTCACCCCAGAGGAAGTTCCCCAAATTCTCTAGTGTAACAAGCTGGGGATAAAAAAATATAATGGAGACTGCCATCTCCTCTCATGTCAGCTTCTTCCCTGCATCTTTCATTTTAAGGACCTCTTAATGAAGAACTTCTGGAGCCTTGTGTCTTCCCTCTCTGAGCTGGAAGTCAAGAGATCAGGATTTCTCTCCCCCCCCCCCCCAAGCTCTTGATAAGTCCACATATGAGTAGATCATTAAATGATCAATATCCACCCTTTCAGAGAGTTCCATACAAATGAGTTTTGGGCCACTGGTTACAATCCTATTCTGCCAAGTGTTTGCATATGAATTTGTGGTGAAGTCTTCTGCCGTTCTATTGGGGCAGCTAAGTGGGGCCTTAGCACACAGAGTGCCAGACCTGGAGTCAAGAAGACTCATCTTCCTTAGATCAACTCTGATCTTAGACACCTACCAGTTGTGTAATCTTGGGCAAGTTACTTAACCCTGCTTGCCTCAGCTCCTCTTCTGTACAATGAGCTGGAGGGGGGTAAAATGGCAAACCACTCCAGTATCTCTGCCAAGAAAACCCCAAAAGGGGCAGCTGGGTAGCTCAGTGGATTGAGAGTCGGGCTCAGAGATGGGAGGTCCTGGGTTCAAATCTGACATCAGATACTTCCTAGCTGGATGACACTGGGCAAGTTGCTTAACCCCCATTGCCTAGCCCTTACCACTCTTCTGCCTTAGAGCCAATACCCAGTATTGATTCTAAGATGGAAGGTAAGGGTTTAAAAAAAAAAGAAAGAAAACCCCAATAGGCATGACTGAAGTGACTGATCAAAAATCAAAGTCTCCATTGATCTTCCAAAATGACAGCCTTTCTCTCATCTGCTCCCAGAGCCCCCTGAGGTGACTGTGTCTCATGATGATGCCCCAGATGGCAGGTTCATCCTCTTCTGCACAGCCAGGGGCTTTTACCCTCGCCCAATCCGGCTACACTGGGAAAAGGATGGGCAAATGGGTGTATGGGGAAAGGAGCGCTCCAGTGGCACCTTACCCAATGCTGATGCCACTTTCTACCTCCAAGTTGTCTTGGAGCTCCATTCAAGGGATCCTGGAGATGGCTATGCCTGTGTGGTGGAACATTATGAGCTACGGATGCCTGCCATATATCCAGGTGAGTGACTTCATAGAGATATGCAGTGAACCCAAAGCAAATATGATGTGTGTAGGGGGTGGGACTTGGTAGGTAAAATATATCCAAATGGGTTTGCCTAAATGTAGCTCAGAGAGGACTTCTGAAATCTTGGCCACACCTCTCCAAGGGAAATGTTGATTCCTGCCGAGAGGGGAATCAGAGAAAGGGATAGGAGACTAGCCATTGTGCTCTCCTCCCAATGAGGGGACCAGCCCCCTTCGAGCAATCTGCCTCACTGTAAATCACTCGTTGAGAGGAAATGATTTTTAGGTTCCAATTCATTTCCTAGTCACTATCCCTAAGTTAGGGAAGGGTGTTAATTATATCCAGAAGATGATTCCTTCCAGCTAAATGCAAGTTGCAGAAAAAGATCATGAATAGTGAATGGTGAGCAAACCTATTTATCCAAGTCTAGAGCAAACAAAAATCAGAGAAGTTATTCAGCTCAGGATATACCAGACAACACACAGAATGATGGAGTTCTCCCACTGCAAGCAAACTATACCAGCTCATCCCATACCTGCTTCCAGCTTGACTCAAAAGGAAATTTCCCCTAAGTCTCAAGGGAAGCATGTGTATGCTGCTTCCCAAAGTCTTTTCTCCCCCTCTTTTAAGCTTCTTTTCCCAAAGAGGGGCTGGAAGCATGTGTTCTCTCTTGAAATATAAAGCCAGAAGATCTCTTCCCCAAGCTCTCATGCTAACTCTACCCCTTAGACAGGGATGCATCATTGAATAATCATTTTCTCCACCAATGAGAAGAGTGATGCAATGCACCAAGCTTACAAATGACCAAATTATATAAATTATATGCAAATTAATCCCAGTTCCCTTTTGAGAATGATGAGATAGCTGCAAAAAATCTTCTTGATGGTCTCATATTTGCTACTAAAAGGGGGAACTCTTGGGACAGGTTTGATACCTTCAAGTCCCCATAGGAGAGAATCCTATGGAGGACACCCCACCAACTTTTGTATCTGTTGCCTCTGCCTGCCCCTCCAGCACCCAGGAAAGTCACCAGAGGAAAGTCCTGGGAACTATCTCTCAGTCTCTCAGCCACTACCATCGGGATCCTGATCTCAGCTGTGGCCTTCATAATATGGTGGAAAAAAGATGCCTGGGGTAGGACCACGGAGGACAAAAGGGAGAGAAGGGAGGGCAGATCAAAAGTAAGAAGGAGTTGTCATTTCCAATAGCAATCCAAGGCCTGATAACACTGTAGGGACAGTATTTCAGGGAGTAACTTTTGCTGGGGGACGGGGGGGGGGGGCAAAGGCTGGGGCAGGGAGCAATCAGTCAAATTGGTTCCTCTATGGGACCCTGGGGGGAAGACCATAAACAGACAACCCCTAGTCACTGGCCAGTTATCCTAGTGTGTGATAGAAAAGAGACAGCTCTATCCTAGCCTGGTGAGGAAGAAGAGACTGTTCTAAGCCTTGAGGAGCCCCTTCCATTCACCCACAGGAAGATGCCAATATGATAACTGCCAGCCTGGGAGAATTCCCTGAAAAATGTGGCATGGTCCTCGATAGCAAGTGAAAGGCCATCTCTAAGTCTCTCCCCACCTAGGAAAAACTTTTTCTAGGCTTCTCCCAGATCTTTCTCTATAATTCTCTCCTTCTATCCCATAGGCTGCAGGACCCAAGAACACAATGCAGAAGAAGGTAAGAGAGATGGAGTGGGGAGGACCAAGGGAAGAAAACTACATAGCAATACCTCAAGAGACTGAGAAAGGGGAGAGTTTGGTAGAAGTGTGGGGCAACGGAGAGGGAGAAGTGTATATAGAAGGAATTCCAGACTCTTGGTCACTTCCCTACTTTCTCCTTCAGCTGCTCGCCAATGGATACTGGGAAAATGGGAAAATTCTAATCCAAATGTTTTTTCCACAGGAATGTCATCATTAGGAACACCTCCTCCAGCAGCGTCCCTTTCCTCCTCCCCTTCCCACTCTTCTTCTTGTCTCCCTCCTCCCCAACCAAACTGAAGTGAGAGAGTCCTCCCAACCTCAAACTCCAGGGGAGAGATACTTAGTTAAAATTCACTTATTTTCATACCTCACATGATGAAGAGTCATAAACTATAGGTTGACTTTTTTTTAAACCCTCACCTTCCATCTTGGAATCAAGTGACTTGCCCAGGATCACACAGCTGGGAAGTGTCTGAGGCCAGATTTGAACCCCATCTCTAGGCCTGGCTCTCAATCCACTGAGCTACCCAGCTGGCCCCTATAGGTTGAGAAGTCAACAAGCATTTATTATGGGCCAGTCATTGCCGAGTCCTGGGGGGATACAAAAAAGGGGGGACAAAAAGCAATCCCCAACCTCAATGAGCTTATATTCTAATGGGGTGAACAACATGCAAACAGTTCCATACAAATAAAATTTTATAGATACATAGAGAGAGAGACAGAGACAGAGACAGATGGACAGACAAACAGAGAGAAGAAGAAACAGAGAATAAATTGGGAATAATCTCAGAAGGAAGGTTCTAGGCTTTTTTGCAAAAGATATGACTTCATCAGAGATTTGAAAGAAGCCAGGAAACAGAATATTTTCTTTTTCTAGGAAACACCCAGTGAAAATGCTTGGAATCAAGAAATAGAATGGGGAGGGGATGGTACAGCTGGGTGGCTCAGTGGATTGAAAACCAGGCCTAGGGACAGGTGGTTCTAGGTTCAAATATGACCTCAGATACTTTTTAGTTGTGTCACTCTGAGCAAGTCACTTAATCCCCACCCCTAGTCCTTACTGCTCTTCTGCCTTGGAACCAATACACAGTATTTATGGAAGGAAGGAAGGAAGGAAGGAAGGAAGGAAGGAAGGAAGGAAGGAAGGAAGGAAGGAAGGAAGGAAGGAAGGAAGGAAGGAAGGAAGGAAGGAAGGAAGGAAGGAAGGAAGGAAGGAAGGAAGGAAGGAAGGAAGGAAGGAAGGAAGGAAGGAAGGAAGGAAGGAAGGAAGGGAGGAGTCAGTGTCAGTTTAAAAATGAGACTGGAAAAGTAGGGAGATTTTAGAAGACAGTGAAAGGGTAAGAAGTTGAGACATTGATTATAGAAGACCTTTGGAAATTTAGTTATGGAAAGAAAAAGAAAGGGAGATTGAGGGATGATTGGCAAAGATGGATAAAACAAATGAAAGTTTCTGAGCATGGGAGGGACATATACATTTGTAAGCATCACGGAATCATCCTGTAGCCTGAGAGATATTGAAGATTAGCAACAGAGTGGGGGTGACAGTGGAACAACCATCATCCCCACTGGAGAAAACAAGCTGGAATGAGATCATTTGTGCTTACAAAAGACTTGACTGGTAAGGAGCACTGGCTTTTCCTATAGATAGGCATAAAAGAGGAGATAGTAGGGGAAAGCATCTTAGTGATGTGAAATTAGTAGAGGATAAGAGGAGTTCACAGTAAGTGGTCTCAATTTTTTCAATGAAATATGAGAGTGATTGTTGTAACCAAGGAATAATGTTCTAAATTGACTAAATAAACTAATTCAAATGGAAAAAAGAAAGAAAGAAATATGAGACAAGGTTTTCAGCTGAGGGGATGAGGGAAGGACTCATAGGGAAGTTTAAGAATGAATTTAAAGATTTGGAAAAGTCACCATCCTGAGTAGGATAGAGAATCAATTAGAGAGGAATCAAAGGTTTGCCTTGTTTCTGTTTCAGTAAGGCCTAATTAAAATTATGTGATATACATTTGTAGAAGACAAGTCAGCAGTTTCATCATTTTCTCTGGCCAAAAAAAAATGTTATTTAAAGAAAAACCTTGAAGAAAACAGAATAATTTATAAATGATTAGATAAATGAATGAAATAATTATAATAGCATTTATTAATTTTATCACCAGTGCTACATTGTGTTAGGAATGTAAATAGAAAAAAGAAAGTTCCTGCCCTCAAAGAGATTACATTGTAATAGCAGGGAGAGATCCCATATATAGAAGAATTCACCTGCAGAGAAAATAAGACCCAATTGTCCTAAGGATGCAACAGAAAGGCAGACAAGTTTGTGATTCTTGAGGAAATACAGACAATCACCAGGGATAAGATGGATATAAGAGACTATCAAAAAATGTGGAGAATTTTGTACAAAGAACCATAAAAATAAATCTCAAAAGGAAAATAGAACAGGAAACAGTGGAGGTGACCAATAGATGTGATGAAAGCCAGCTGATCCCAAGAATAGGAAGGCTTGAAATAAATATCCCAATTAGTTTCTAAATGTCATTTGAGAAGTAATCCAAGGAGATGAACTGACAACTTACACCAGAGGAAGTACAGATAATGGATCACCCTAGGAAAAAAATGTACAGGTATGAAGGTGGCAAGCCTAAAATCTGCAATCATCTATGGGAACACAGTGAAATGAGGCCTCAAAATAGCTGAACTCAAAAGAATGCAAGTGTTTACAATTGTGAGGAAAAAAATCCAATGCATCTGAATCCCACCTCTGGCAAAAATTAGCTGTGTAACCTCAGACACATCATTGCTCTTTCTGAACCTGTTTCCTGATCTGTAAAATTAAAAGGCTAGACCAGATGGTCTCAAAGGTGCCTTCCAGTTCTATAAGAGCCTGTTGAAGAAGAAGATGACTGATACCATCTTGGAGCAATTTTGACAATTACAATGGATGTGACAAGCACATTCTTCTGATATCACAAGAACACTTATAAAGCAAAATATCTTAGAATGGAAAACATGGGTATTGCAGTTTGAGAACATAAAGACACTGGAAGCTGTTATAACATCCCTGGCATTTTTCCCACTGTTGTTTAAGCATTCCTTCCTTTAAACCCTTAAAAATGGAAAAGTGTTTCCTGTCAAATTGGAGCAGTACTAAGAGCAATCTGTTTCTCCTTATTTAATCAATTACAATCTCTTGGTTTATGTGACTACAACTCAGCCTGGGTTTTGACACTGGAAAGTATATAAGAAGTTTGAGGGATGTAAATAGTTAGAATTTGATATTCAGTACACTCTTTTTTCTACAAAGTGGCGTGGGTTTATAATTTTATTTAGCCATCCAGACAGTTCTTTTTTACTGCTTTATTTTTGTTACTATTTTTTTACACATAGCATAATATAATATGTAACAACAATAATAAAATACAAAAGATGTGTTATAAAAATGTAATAAATTATAAACAAATTCTCACATCAGCTATGTCCATTCTTTTTTCCCTCTTTCCTATCCCTCCCAACTCCCCAAGAAGGCAAATGGCATGATACAGGTTGCACACATGTTATCCTATAATACATATTTCCCTTTTCGTCATGTTGTGAAATGAGACACTAAAGAAAAAGTCATGGAGAAAATCAAGTGAAGAGTGGTATGTTTCAGTCTGCATTAGGACTCCCTCTATTCCTTCTATGGTGATGGATAGCCTTTTTTATCCTGAGTCCCTGGGAGTTTTTCTGGATCCTTTCATTACTGGTAATAGTTGTCATTCTCAGTCTATCATCACACATTATTGTTGTTATTGTGTACAATGTTCTCTTGGTTCTGCTTGCTTCACTTTGGTTTTTTTGTGATCATCTTGTTTATCATTTCTTATGGCACAACAGTATTCCATTACAATCATGTGCCACAACTTGTTCAGTCACCCCCTCATTGATTGGCATCCCTTCAGTTTCCAGTTCTTTGCCATTACAAAAAGAACTGCTATAAATATTTAGAATATAGAGTTTCTTTTCTTTTTTCCTTGATCATCTTAGGAAATAAACCTAATAGTGTATATACAGTATTATAACTCTTTGAGGGTAATTCCAGATTGCTCTCCAAAATGGTTATATCAGTTCACAGTTCTACCAACAATGTATTAGCGTCCCTATTTTTCCACATCCCCTCCAACATTTTGTCATTTTGCCTTTTTATCATTTTAACCCATCAGATAGGTGTGAGATGATTTCTCAGAGTTGTTTTGACTTGCATTTCTCTAATCAATAATGAATTAGCACCCTTTTCATATAGTTTTATATATATAGCTTTGGATTCTTCATCCAAAAACTGTCTATTCCTATCTTTTGACTATTGATCAATTGAGGAATGTCTCATATTCTTATAAATTTAACAAAGATCTCATGGCCATTTCAAACGGGAATCTGTCTCTAGAATATTAAATGGTGCCAGGATTCTGGAAAACCTCTTTGCAATGTGCCTATAAATGAGAAACCCTGAGAAAAGAAGAGCCATGGTATGTAGAGGGAAAATCCTGATTTTGGAGTTAAGAAAACCTGGATTCCAGGCCTGGCTCTTACTCCCAATATCTGTGTGATGGTAGTGGAATTGCTTCTCCTCTCAGGGCTAACTTTCTTCATCTTTCTTTTGGAGAAGGAGAACTAGAGGATTGGGAAGGACCCTTTGACTTTTACATCTTAGGACTGAAAGGAGCCATGCAATCAATGCCCCTTATGTGAGTAATTCTCCCAAAGGTTTCCCAACTCCATGCATTTTCAGTGGCTGTCATGTATACTGGGAATGCTCTCCCTCCTCCTTTCACCTCTTTACTTCTCTGCCTTCCTTCCAGTCACACCTGAAGTCCCATCTTCTCCAAGAAATGTTATCTAATCTCCCTTAATGATAATGCCTTCTCTCTATTGAACATCTCCAGTTAATCCTCTCTATAGTTTGTTGAAGGGAAGCCAGGTGGAATAGTGGATAGAGTGTGGACTTGGAGTCAGGAAGACTCATCTATCTTCCTGAGTTCAAATCCTGCCTCAAACACTTACTAGCTATGTGACCCGTGGCAGGTCACTTAACCCTATTTGTCTCAGTTTCCTCACCTCTAAAAATGAACTGGAAATGGAGCAGCTAGGTAGCTCAGTGGATTGACAGCCAGGACTAAGACAGGAAGTCCTGGGTTCAAATTTGACCACAGATACTGCCTAGCTGTGGGACCCTAAACAGGTTACTTAATTCCCCCTTGCCAGTATTAATTCTAAGACAGTATTGATTAACTGCCCAGTATTGATTCTAAGACAGAAAATAAGGGTTTAACAAAAATTTAAATGAACTGGAGAAGGAAATGGCAAACTACTCCAGTATCTTTGCAAAGAAAACCCCAAATGGAGTCACCAAGAATCAAGCAAGGCTGAAAATGGCTGAAGAATGATAAAATATCCCGAGGCTGCTTGCGCGCTGTCTCCTTCATTAGACTGTGAGCTTTTTGAGGGCAGAGACTGGTTTTACCTTTCTTTGAATCTCCCAGGCTTAGCACACTTCATAAATGTTTGTTGACTGACTGGCTGGCATCACTAGAGACATCTGGCCCGGAATCATCCTTCTGACAATGATCAAAGAGCCAGGCTAGCGGGAGAAGTCTGAGATAAAACAACTGAGAAAATAAAGGCTGGAAACATGCCTTGTGGCATAGGGAATCTGGGAGCAGTTCTCTACCCTGGGCCGCCATTACTCTTCCCCAAGCCCAGCTAGCATTCTAGGGACTACCTAGGTCAGACTGGACTAAACTCTTGGGGAGTCCTGGGCAAAACTAGGAGGGAAGGGAGAAGAGAAGGACTTACTAGGGAATAAAAAGAAAATTAGCTCATGTGAATTCACAATAATACATTATCTCCCTGACCAAGTGATAGTCCCAGATCACATTTATAGAACCCTTGGGTGGCAACAGATCAGAGTGGATATCCTGATTCAGGAAGACCTGAGTTCTAGTCCTGCCTCTGGCATGTTTAATCATGGAATGTTGTCATTGTAAAGGACTTTAGCAACTGTTCCAATTGTTCAGTGGTTTCCATCATGTCTGCCTCTCTGTGACCCCTTTTGGGTTTTCTTGACAAAGATGCTGAAGTGGTATGCCATTTCCTCCTCCAGCTCCTTTTACAGATGAGGAAACTGAGGCAAACAGGATGAAGTGACTTGCCCAGGACCACACGCCTAGTGGTTTGCCATTTCCTTCTTCAGCTCCTTTTACAGATGAGGAAACTGAGGCAAACAGGATAAAGAGATTTGCCCATAAGCACACAGCTAGCGGTTTGTCATTTCCTTCTCCAGCTTATTTTTCAGATGAGGAAACTGAGCAAACAGGGTTAAGTGACTTGCCCAAGGCAAACAACTAGTGTATGAGGTCAGATTTGAACTTGGGTATTTCTGATTTCAGACCCAGTACTCTATCCACTGTTCCATCTAGCCCAATCAATACCTGAAAGGAATCTATCTGTGTAAATATGAGAAAGTCATTACACTTCTCAGTAAAAGAGCCGTATCTGCAAAAGGAGAAGGAGATTCCATGCTCCAAGCTCCTATGTGGATGAAATACCAGGTCTTTAAACCAAAACTACATATATATATATAATTTTACATATATATATTTATATATAATATATATTTATATTTATACATATATATATAAGACAATTGGGTGGAGCAGTGGAGAGAGCACCAAACCTGGAATCAAAAAAACTTGAGTTCAAATCCAGCCTCACATACTTACTAGCTAAGCAAATCACTTCACCCTGTTTGCCTCAGTTTCCTCGTGTGTAAAATGAGTTGGATAAGGACATGGCAAATCACTCCAATATTTCTCCAAGAAAACTCCAAAAGGGGTCATGAAAAGTTGGGCAGGACTAAACAACAATATGTAGACAATGCTTTTGGTTAATAACATATACTTGTTACAACAACCTTACCAGGCAAATAGGATTCATATTATCCAGATTTTACAGATGAGGAAACTGAGACCTAAAAACAGAAAATGGTATGCATTTAGTATGTATCAGAGGGTAGACTTGAACCCAAATCTCCTAATCCCAAACCAAAGGACTTTCCCACTCATTATTCTATTCTTCCTTTCTTGACAAAGGAAAGTTGGGTTGCAAGGGGAGAAAGACTGACCACAAAATGTACTGTGGGAAAAAAACAACCCAATTTAAGGATTGATGTGTATGTGGGACATCAGGGGCATCCTGGTGCGGTAGTTGAAGTTAGTGGGCAAAGAGTTTTTAAGGGTGGGACAGAGGACTGAAGAAGTTTTCTGGGATGAAAACTGTGTACTGTAAAAATCTCAATAATAAAAAATGTAATTGAAGGTATTTTTATTAAATGATCATTAGAAATCAAGGAATAAAGAGGATACAAAATAAAAACCACGTGCCCATGGCTGATTAGCCCATTTAAAATCCCCACACTTAGCTTACCACCTGCTGCATCATCCCAAAGAAAGAGGATGTAGGAGGAGTTACCGCCAGCTAAACACCAATAACGTGATCCTGCCAATGTGGAGACGCAGGAGAGATTATAGGGAATTTTGGGAAATACTAAGGACTTCTAGGGAATGAAGTCAAAGGTTCAAAATCTCCATTTATACAGTGCATCATAGAGAAGGAGCAGGGAGAGAGAAAGGCTTGTGCTTTTGTCAAGACTATGGCTCTTTCTCTGGATATCTACTACAATACAGCCATAAGGTCACAGTTCCAACTGCTAAGGATGGTATGAACAACAAATTCCTTTCTGACCTTTAAATCTGTCTCTTCCTCAAGGATTAGGGTGATCTGGACCACGTCACTCAACAATTATCTTTTCGTGAATAGAACTCAGTTCAGAAAGGTAGCATATCGGGAGGCAGCTAGGTAGTTCAGTGGATTGAGAGGCAGGCCTAGAGATAGAAGATCCCAAGTTCAAATCTAGCCTCAGACACTTCCTAGCTGTGTGACCCTGGGCAAGTCACTTGACCCCCATTGCCTAGCCCTTACCACTTTTCTGCCTTAGAACCAATACATTTTAAAAAGAGAGAGAAAGGAGGGAAAAAAGTAGCATATTAGAGTAGAAAGATTTCTGGATGTGGAAGATGTGGTAGAATAATATCTCAGCTCCTCTGTTTACTCTCCATGTCATCTTGGACAAGTCATCTCATTTCTGTGAGGTTCACTTTTCTCCTCTGTAAAACAGGGATAATGATTCTTGTATGGCCTACCAAGCAGGACTCTTTGGAGGAAAATGCTTTGGAAGGCTTTACCTTTTATGAAGCCGGAAACCCTAGAGGATGGCAAAGAAACTTCACAACCTAGATGATTTCCAGGGGAAGATGGTGACATCCAAAGGATCTACTAAGCAGAAAAAATGCCAACTCATGATTTATGTTCCTGGAGACCAAGAGATGCCTTTGGTGCTACCAAGGAAGGCTTTGTTAGCATATTTATGACTCTTACGAAGTTGAGTGAGACCTTTGCGGTTCACCAGGTTCCCCAAAGAGGTCCAGATGCTAAAACCACCACAGGGAAGGAGAGTGAGAGAGCAGGCCTGGTAAAGAAGAAACAGGACACAGTGACTTGCTTGTGGGAACCCTGCCAACCGTCTACACAGTCTGTGGTCACAGCTGCAAAGCAGAGAGGGAGTTTCTCTTAAGGTGGAAGAAGCTTGGAGTCAACCTGCTCAGCCCTGTCCAAACCCTCTGGCTCTCAAAGGTCTTCAAATGACTATAATTAAGTTCTCCTGAGGGATATAAGGAAGATATTAGAAATTAAGTCTTGTTATGTTAGTTTAGAGATTGTTTTTACAAGGAAGATCCTCTAGGGTCTAAAACTGAAAGGGAAATCGAGTTCAAAGACCTAATTTTATATCTAAGGAACAGAGACTCAGAGAGATGAAAACTTAACAAGCATGGAATTATTGATCTAAAGAGCAGCCCTCTGATCTAAGGTAGCCTGCTTTGACCACTGAGGCTGGCACTGTCTCCTGGACTAATTAGTACTACTCCCATCGACTTCATCCTGGTTTTGTCCCTTGCCTCAACCCATTCTACCCTCAGAAGACAGAGACTAAGGGGAGAGATGTCCTAAGCACAAGTGCTTAGATCAGATGATATCAGATTTCTGAAATACTCCCTTCTGACATGACACTCTCTCTTCTCTCTTCACAACTCTCTACTGTGCCCTACATGATGCCCCAAGAACTAAGGCTGCTCACCTTGTTGTGTAATATATTTATGGGTTCTACTGCCCCAAAGACAACTGGTGAGAACCATGGAGGATCATTTGTTTGGGAAGGAACCAAAGACCTTCTTGGCATGCCATACTATACTGGGAACATTAATAAGAAGGAGAAATGTCTCTTTCTTCAGATCAGGAGTTCTCAGAGAATAGGGACTGTGTCACTTATGTTAGACTAGGAAGGGGCTAGTGGTCCTGGGTCTTGTCTATTCTCAGAGTTCCCAGAGCAGAAACTAGCACACTAAGAACATTATGGCTCTGGACCAGGACTAACTAGTCCCAAATACGCTTCCCTAAAGTTCACCAAAGTTTTGATCCCTTGCTGGACCAACATCCCTTTCACAGACACAATTTAGCCTCCTCTCCCTATTCCCATCCTACATACCTGTCTTCTTCTGGGATATAATGAAGACCACAGTTAAGCTCAATTGCAGGATGACAGATATCATGATGACCAAGACAATAGCCCAGAGAATTGCCCTCTTGGGTTCTTGAGGTCTGCAAGCAGGAGAGGTACATCTGTAAAAGAGATGAAGAACTCTGATAAATGTTGTTCAATATTTTTTAAAATGAAAATGTTTAAAAGAACTCTCCTTGAGATGATGGAGAACAAATTCCTTGGGAACCTGGAAGGTAGTGTAGGTCAGGACTGGTATAAGTCCCAGAACCCTTGACTTTCTGGCAATAGTTCTCATCTCACCAGAAGAAAGGGATGGTAGTGTGTCATTATCTTTTGATGATCTTATCCCATTCTGGCTCTCTTCCGCAAACTTTTTTTTTAAATAGGTCCTAAGGCAGTTAGGTTGCACAGTGGATAGAGTGCCAGGGAGAGAGTTCAAACCCAGACCCTGGGTTCAAATCTGGCTTCAGATACTTCTTAGATGTGTGACCCTGGACAAGTCACTTAACCCCATTTGCCCTTCTTCTTAGAGTTACTACTAAGACAAAAAGAAGGGGTAGCTGAATAGCACAGTGGATTGAGAGTCAAGCCTAGAGATGGGAGGTCCTGGATTCCAATCTAGTCTCAGACATTTCCTAGCTGTGTGACCCTGGGCAAATCATTTTTACCCCCATTTCCTAGCCCTTACCTCTCTTCTGCCTTGGAACCAATACATAGTATTGATTCCGAGATGAAAGGTGAGGGGTTAAAAAAAAGGCAGAAAGAAAAGGTTAAAAAAAAAGAAAAAGAACAGGCCTTCCTTGAATGACTGCTGGATGTGAATTTTCCCCTACAAGCAGACATTCACCAGGATATTTAGTGGGCATCTCCATTTCACTGTACCCCCACCACACCAATATAAACGGTACCAGTGTTCTCTAACTGGAGTTCTGAGATGGTTTAGTGATTGATAACAAGGTCATCAATAATGGGCAAAGTGCCACTGGATTTCTCCATCCCCTGTATCAGCTGCTCTCCATCTTTCTTCCAATGCATAAAGACAGAATGGAATTAGAAGCCTGCAGCAGGGCAGGAGAGAACGGCTCTACCAACATGCTGACACAGAGTCACTTCAGGAGTCGATCAGGGCAAAGGGATCACCTTTGAGCCTGAAACCCTATACTTAGTGGTGGTAGGTTGTTGTTTTTTCCTCTGAATCTACCCTACCTCAATTCCTTTCCATTTTTTACTCTCCAACACCCTCCCCAGAAATTTTCTGGCCCTGGGAGAGTTAAAATTGATTTTTGTGAATTAGGGTCCCATTCAAGCCCATCTCCCTTTGCTTCAATACAAGCCTACCTGTATTTCCTCCTCTGTTTCTGGCTTTTTCTACCTCATTTGCCTCTTTATTCCACCATCCTTTTCCTTCCTCTCCCCTCATCTCCACTAATGAAAGAATCCCTAAAGAGTCAGTCAGCACGGATTTGTTAAGTGGTTAATATATGCCAGCCTTGTGTTAAGCATTGATGATATAAAGACAGACAAAAACAGTGCCTGCCCTACCTACTCTGCTACTCTAATGGGGGTATCACATGCACATACAAGAATTCATGGGTATACCGATAGGTGGAAGGAAAGGTAATAATCATTTATGTAGCACCTACTATGTGCCAAGCACTGTGTTTTTCTTTACAAAGAGGTGCCATAATTAGTAGTAGTCTCTCGGTAGCCGAGGATGACGATTGTCTTTGTGCATTTTCATCTATGATAGATGAGTGTGCACAAAGACACTTGTGCGTGAAGGAGATTTAAGTGGAAAAGTCAATGCACAGAGACAGTCCCACTCTCTCGGCGTTGGAAGCCTGGGTCCAGTGGCACAAAAAGTCGTTACACCTGGAGACTTCCTCAGCTGTATTGGATGGCTGTGTTGTCTTTTGTGTTCCAACACACCCTTAGCACTCCACAGTGCTTTGCTGCGTCGCCATCTCAGCCGTTGAGCCTTCTTATTGATTTCTTCCATAATTATTCCCATTTTATAAAGGAGGAAACTGAAGGAGACAGAGTTAAAGTGATTTGCCCAATGACACATGTAAAACCCAGTGGAATTGCTTGGGAGGAGGGGAAAGAACGAACTTGAATCATGTAACCATGGAAAATATTCTAAATTAATTAAAGAAATTTTAAAATAATGAATGAATGAATAATAAATAAATGAATAAATAAAAAGTGATTTGTCCAGGGTCACATATCTAGTAAGAATCTAAATCCAGATTTGAACTCAGAACTTCCTGACTCCAGATCTGGCACTCTATCCACTTAGTCAATAATTCTCCAATGTACCTGTTTCTCCACAACCTTTCCAATGTTTATTATTGTCTTTTTTGTCAGCTTTGTCAACTTGATGAGTATGAGGTGGAACCTTAAAATTCCTTCAATATGAATTTCTCTAATTGTTATTTGGAGTATTTTTTCATATGGCTAGAAATATCAATGGTTTCTTCCATTGAGAACTATCTGTTCTTATCTCTAGATCATTTTTTCAATTCTTAGCCTCATAAATTTGAATCCACTCCTTATATATCTTGGAAATAATTTTCAGAGAAACTTCCTAGAAAGATTTTTCTTGTTTTCTTTTTAATCTTAGTTTTACTGGATGTGTGCAAAAATTTTTATTTTTGCTTATCATCACCAGGATCGGGGAGGGAAGTGAAGGATGGAGACAATTTGAATCATATAACTTCAGAAAACTTAAGTGGAATTTGTTATTACAAGTAATTGGTAAAATGAAATATCTTTTAAAACAGAGATAAAAAAACGAAAAGAGGAAGGACATATATATATATACATATATATATACATATATATATGTATGTATGTATATGTGTATATCCAAAAATATTTACAGCAACTCTTTTTGTTGGGGAAAAGAATTGGAAACTGAGGGGATACCCATCAATCAGGAAATGACTAAGTTATAGAATATGATTATAATGTAGTACTATTGTGGTGTGAGATATCAAGCAGGAGGAGCTCAGAAAAACCTGGAAAGATTTACATGAACTGAAGCAGAATGAAGTAAGAACCAGGAGAACATTGTACACCATGACAGGAATATAAAGAAAAATTGTGAATAACTTAGCTATTCTCAGCAACACAATGATCTACTCCCAAAGGACTCATGAAAAAAAAAATTCATCTTCTTCCAGAGAAAGAACTGAGAGTCTGAATCCAGACAAAAACAAATTTTTTCACTTTTTTTTTATTTTTTGTTTCCTTCTGAAAAGAACTAATATGGAAAAATGTTTTATATGATTGCACATATTAAATCTATATCAGATTGTTTACCATCTCAGTAGGGGGAGGGAGAGAGAATTTGAGACTCAAAATTCTTTTTAAAATGTTGAAAACTATTTTTATATGTAATTGGGAAAAATGAAATTTATTTTAAAAATTAAAAAATTAATTTTGCATAATTAAAGTTATTTCTTTTACTTTCTGTGATCCTCTCTATTTCTTTTTGGTCATGAACCTTTCTTCTATCCATAGATCTGATAAGCTAGTTTTTCCATTCTTCTAATATATTTATTATGTGACCCTTTATATTTATGCCATGTATCCATTTGGATATTAGTATAAGGTGTGAGAAATGAAAGAAGATGCCTATCAATTAGAGAATAGTCAAATAAATTATAGTGTATGAATGTTATGGAATGTTATTGTATGGAAATAGAATACTTAATAGAAATGAGGATACATGATGAAATATGGAAAGATTTGTGTGAACTGATAAAAAGTGAAGTACACAGACCTAGAAGAATAATTTAAATGATAATATTAATTTTATCAAATCTAACAATTTTGGAGACTTACAAAATGATGAAAAATGAAATGAACAGAGCCAGTATATATACATATATATGTAAATATATATATATATATATTGATGATCTTCAGCCTCTGCAGCTATCTGCCATTTTGAGTAGTTCACTAAAGCAATTTCCTAAGACCTAAATAGGGGGATATTCCTGAATTCCTGACCTATTCTGCAGACTATTCATAATATATGCCTTTGATACAAACTGTGCTGACATGATTCTGTGAGTATGCACTTCAAAATTTATTAAGCTTCTACAATTTTCCAGACTCTGTGCTAGATGCAGAAGATACAAAAACAAACGCAAAAAATTCCCTACCCTCAAAGAGCTTGAATTTTACTGAACATCTGAGACTGGAAGAAGGTGAAGGAAGGAGCAGTGAAAGTTACCCCTCCTTAGATGTAATTCAGAGTATAAAATAAATAGTCACTGTAGAAGTTAAGATAAGGATGCTCCTATTTGCCAATGCTATTGTAATGATTGCCTCAATATCTGAAACATTTCAAAATTTCCTAAATGAGATTTTTAAATGGCTCAAATATTCACTCTAACAATGCAAAATGCTAATTACCTTTCTCATATAGAAACATCAATTCTAAGTTTTTTGTTGTTGTTGTTGTTGAAATGAAGATGATTTTTGTCTGGAAGAAGTAATTTGTTTCAATTCAATCAACAACCATTTATAAAGCACCTATTGTGTGTGAGGCAAAATTTTCAGCATACAAAAATAAAACAAAATGTTCCCTGCCCTCAAAAAAAGTTGTCCTTCCTTTCCAAAGAAGCATGATTCCTAAAGATTTGTAAAGCCCTCTGGGTTGGTCCAGGAGCTCACAAGAAATCAGAAAGAGAAAGTAGATAAGGACTAAGGACCTGAAACTTCAAGGAGAAAAGAAGTAAAAGTGGAGTGGGTGAAACACCATCTGGAATCCCAATAACAACAGAGTTCTCTTTTCTGGGAGATGCTTGAAACTTCCTTATGGCTTCTTATTTTCTCTCTTTTTTATTTTCACATATGTCTTCTCCCTACATGTTGTTATTAATTTTTTTAGATCCTTAAACAATCTCCAAGGGCATTGTCCTGGTTTTAATGGGAAAAAAATAGGATGTGGTGTGAGTTGCAAAGAAATTGTTTTCCTTTTTCTCAATGAGCTAGAGAGGAAAGAAATTCTGGTCACAAGTAATTAATGATTGTGCCATTGCCAAGTTGGTCAGCAGCAAAGGGAAACAATATATCAGAACTATAGCAATGGACAGCACCAAGTCCAGAAGAACTCAGTTGCTTTGTTCTGCCTTGGGGTGAAAAAGGAGAAGGAAGCATGGATTTTACATCTGGTGGCAACAGACTAGCCACAATTATGGGGTGGGGTAGCAGCTTCTTTTCTTTTTTCTGGAGGGCAGCATTGTTGGAAATTCCAATGGAGTAGTGATTTGTGGGCAGTACTTTTCAATCAGAGGATCAAAGATTTATAACTAGATGGTCCGTAAAGGTCATTCATTCCAACTTCATCATTTCAGGGATGAGAAACCTGAATCTCAAAGAAACCAAGTAATTTGCCCAAGATCACATGGGCAATAAGTTACAATAACCTCCAGACTCTAAATAAATTTGCCCAAGATCACATGGGTAATAAGTTACAATAACCTCCAGACTCTAAATAAATTTGCCCAAGATCACATGGGTAATAAGTTACAATAACCTCCAGACTCTAAATACTATAGCAGGATCACAATCATTTCACATTCTTGTGGCATGATATGAAACCATATTGTCAGAATTCCCAGAATTTTTCCCTGATGTGGGTATAGGAAGGAAGAAGATAAGGAGGCAGGTCATTTCAGGGCTCTATAACATAGGTTCAATAAAGTACTTCTTTTTGTGATCACATACTTCCACTCATGGACTCACAAACAGGGCAGCTGCCCTGTTCCTCCTTGGAATTGTTCCTTTCTTGTATTTGCATCTTCCTCATTTTTATCATCATCATCTTCTTCACAGGGCCAGATGATATATCTATCCTGCCTTAGGTGTAAGGAAATATAATTCTATGATTTAATTGACTTAAAACATCATAGAATACGAGTATGTTTTCATTTGAGAGACTCTATTAGAAAATTTCATAATCTTTGCCTATTATTATAGCACTTTGCAATGCTAAAAAAAAAAGCTTAAGGCTGGTTGGTTCAGTACTATAGCTTTGTTAATTCAAGTTACTAAATTAAATTGCATATTCAGCTACCTAGTTGCATCACCTCCCTTGGATAGAACGGATCAGTGTTATAGAAGAATCTCCAATAATGGCAGACTCCATACAAGCTGAACTACTGAATGCATGTCAGCCCCCCAAATAAAAGTGTTCAGATGCCATAAAAGGCTACTGGCTCGTGTCAGAAGCAGATGCTGTGCTGCACTGAACTATGCTATGTCCTAAAAATCTACAGACTGAGGTGATCACAGCCAAAAGGCACAGGATCTTGTCAAGTATTCATGACAGTGAACAATTTCAATTCACTCCAACCCAATCAACTCCAACCCAAATGGGGCTTTAAGTGGAAATCTTACTGGATTGACATAAGAGACAGAACACTGGATCTCACAGCATGTCTTTGTGGATCCTCCCTGGGATGCTGACTCTTGGTGAAATGAAGAGGAAAGTATAGCTGTGTTTTCTCGTCCCTAGAGCATATTGCATGCTGAGATTATGTTTGATCCTTCCCCAATGAATGGGAATCATTCTCCCCATATTATATGAATCTGTGATGGGAAGACTTTCCTGAGAGACTCCCAACAGTAACTCTAACATAATACCTACATGAGCTTGCACCTATTCAATTCAAAGGTAGTTTTGAGAACCCAAAACTTAGTAGAGGGCAGCCAAAGTGAGTGGAAGAGTATTCTCCTGTGGTGGGGGATTCTTCTGAGCCCTGATTGGACTAGATAACTTCTGGAATCCCATCTAGCTTTGAATTTCAAAAAGAGGTTTTCGTACTTGATTCTGGAGGGGATAGGGAGCTACTGACGTTCACTGAGTAGAGAGGTAACATCGTCAGACCTATGCTTGAGGAAAATCACTTTGCCAGATGAATGGAGGATGGAATGGAGTGAGGAGGGGTGCCGTGTCTATATCTACTCCTTGTCAAGAAAATATTTGCAGGCTCCTTATGAGAAATTCACAACTTTTTTGAACAGTCTTCTCTTTGCATTTACCCTACTCCCAGTCTGTTTTGTGTGCCAAAAGCATCAATGCCAGCAAAAAGTTCTTTATTTAATGTGATACATGGAGGTGTGTGTATCTATCACATAATAGCATTATACCATCGTGGTAGCACAGACTACTAACTATAGTACGCTTTCTAAATGCAATAGCCTGCTTCTTTCTTCATCTTCTTGTTAGTCTGACAAATAGCTAATTGTGTTACTTACTACAGTTATGTCTCATTCTCCTTATTCCAGGAGTTTAGATTGTATTGGAAGACAACCATGTTGATTCAATAATTCTATTCCCTATCAGAATGCTGCTCTGCACTCTCTGCTAAATCTGGGCCATTCTCCAGCTCCTTGAGCTTTCTAATTCTGCTAGACTCTAGACTGGAATTAAAGGGAAGCTGAGATGCAAAGGGGGGACATGGCTACAAACATTTGCCTAATGCCTAAAGGAAATGCTTTGCATTCTGAGGGTAGGTTAGGTCTCTCAACAAAATGGGGAACCTTTCACAGACACTGCTTCAGCCTGGATTAGTGAAGATGATGGTGATAGTGAGGATGAAGGGTTGTAGCTTCTTTCTTCTCTGAACCTTTCCTCAGCACCACAGGAAAAAAACAGACTTGATATGATGGGGGGAAATCACCAAATTAGAACTAGAAGACTGGGCTCAAGGTTTTCAACCTTTTGCAAGTTACTTCACCTTTCTGAGCCTCAGTTTCCTCATCTGTACAATGGCAAGAATGCTTCTTGCACTATCTGCCACTAAGAGCTCATGTAGGGAAAGTGTTTTACAAACTGTAAAGCACAAAAGAAATGTGTGTTGTCATCGTTATTAGTATAGGTGCAAGCAATCAGCAGCAACCATTCTTGGCTCAGAGTATATGGCGAGGGCCTCCCTCAGTCTTCTATTAAAGAGCAGTAGAGGGAGAAAGAGGCGGTAAAACACCTTCCAGTTGACTTAGTGGGGTCATCTCTGAGGGGGGAAAAAAAGATCTTTAGTACAGATAAAGCCTTCTCTCCACACCAATTTCCTACCATCTGAAAGGAAAATTTAGGAAGGAGTATGAGAGCAGTATTTAAGAATTTCACACACACACACACACACACACACACACCACACACACACCACACACACACCACACACACACACACACCACACACACACCACACACACCACACACACACCACACACACACATACCACACAACCACACACACACACCACACACACACCACACACACCACACACACACCACACACACACACACACCACACACACACCACACACACACCACACACACCACACACACACCACACACACACATACCACACAACCACACACACACACCACACACACACCACACACACACACACCACACACACACCACACACACACACCACACACACACACCACACACCACACACACACCACACACACACATACCACACACACACCACACACACACACACCACACACACACACACCACACCACACACCACACACACACCACACACACACACCACACACACACACACCACACACACACCACACACACCACACACACACCACACACACCACATACCACACAACCACACACACACACCACACACACACACCACACACACACACCACACACCACACACACACCACACACCACACACACACCACACACACACACCACACACACACACCACACACACACCACACACACACACACCACACACACACCACACACACACACCACACACACACCACACACACACACCACACACACACACCACACACACCACACACACACCACACACACACAACACACACACACATACCACACCACACACACACACACACCACACACACCACACACCACACACACACACACCACACACCACACACACACACCACACACACACACCACACACACACACACCACACACACATACCACACACACACCACACACACACACACCACACACACACACACCACACCACACACCACACACACACACCACACACACACACCACACACACACACACCACACACACACATACCACACAACCACACACACCACACACACACACACCACACACACACACACCACACACACACACACACCACACACCACACACACACACCACACACACACACCACACACACCACACACACACACACACCTGCTCTCTGTTCTCCTTAGATACTGATCTCTCCTTTCACATAGTTCACCAGCTCAAAAAGCCTTTAGGTCAAAAAGAGGAAAGTAATGAAGGAAAACCAGTTTGAAGAAAATGTTGAGGGATCACCTCATCCGGCCCCTTATTTCTAGCAATGATATTTTTCTGTCACCTCTCTCCTCTTAATGCCAGCAAATATCTCTCTACACATATCACTTCAGGGAGGTCAAGAGAATTCATTTCCCAAAATGCTTCCTTGAGAACCCTCTTCAAAAATCCCCTCAGCCCTTTGACCCATCTGGAACAACAATCTCTCTTTCCCATTCACCATCTGCCCTCCCATTCCCTGTCCTCCCCATACACCTGATTTCTTCTTTTTCCACATGATAAAAGCTGCCAGTGAGCTCAGCACAAGGAGAGTAGCTGCTATGGCACTCAGGACCATGATCCAGGAACTTCCTCTGCTTGTCTCTCCAGGGACTAGAGGGGGTAAAGGGTATCAGGTAAATGGCAGGAGGAGAAGATGGAAAGATGGAAAAGGATATTTTCCAAGAGAGTTCTGTCCACTGGCAGCTAATGGTCCACCATCTCCTCCCACGATTCATTCCAGGAAAGTTGGGGAGAGGGAGAACTTTGTCCTGGATCCCTCCACATCCCATGGCCTAAATCTAGTCCTATATGGCTTTTGAGGAATTTTCCCATCTTGGATCCCATCCCAAGATTAAACACTAGAAGGACCGGAATTTAAGAATACCCTGAGGGACCAAACTATATCAATTCCTATAGTAAAAAATTAATATCCATAAGGCAAAGAAAATGCAGCTGATTAGTGTGAATAATCTTCTGAAATGATCATATATATTCAAATTCCAATTATTGGAAGTTATAATTGTGTTAACGATGGACATTGGTTCCAACTCAATGGAAATAAGCAGTGCAAATTCAAATAATGCAGCCACCTTCAGATTTCCTATTTACACTAATTGGAACCTAGCTGTAGGATATTTTCATTAAAGTAAAATTATACAGAATTTTTGTGTCATTTGAAGCACTTAGTCCTTCCAGTGTCAAAAAAAAGAAATAGAGGTTTCTGCATTCACAGTCTCTGCCATTCAAGGGGGTCACCCTGCCCCTCCCCAGGGAAACTCACCAGGATACACAGCTGGCTTCCCTAGCTCACTGTGATCAACTACGCAGGCATAACCTTCCCCTGTATCTCCTGGTGGCAATTTCAAAGTAACATGGAGGTAGTAGGTGGCATCAGCATTGGGCAAGGTGCCACTGGAGCTCTCCTGCCCCCATATACCCAGCCTGCCATTCTTCTTCCAGAGCAGCAAGATGGAAGGAGGATAGAAGCCCGTGGCCAAGCAGGACAAGGTGGTGCTGCCCTCTGAAGTATGATGGCGGGATACAGTCACTTCAGGGGGTGCTAGGGACAGAAACGAAAGAAAGGTCTGCTGTTCTCCTTGCCTCCTTCCCCAGCATCCTCGCTCCTCAGCCTCACTGCCAAAGACAACTGAGTCAGTCTGTAAGAATGCCATAGTGCCTGGATGCCTATAGAAGCTCACCACCTGCCATCCACCTCACAGAAAGAGTTAACAGGGCAGTTATAGGATCACATCCAAAGTCATATAATCATTAAACCCAGATTTACAGGGCAGCTGGGTGGCTCAGTGGATTGAGAGCCAGGTCTGGAGACAGGAGGTTCTAGGTTCAAATCTGATTTCAGATACTTCCTGACTGTGTTATCCTGGGCAAGTCATTCAACCCCTGTTGCCTAGTCCTTACTACTCTTCTGTCTTAGAATCAATGTTGATTCTAAAATGAAAGGTAAGAGTTTAAGAAAAAAAAATTTTTAATTAAATAAACCCAGATCTCATGTGCATTTTTAACATCTCTATTATGGTTATCATAATCTATCTCTGACAGTCTATAAGAAGAACCTCAGGCTTGGCCCATTCATATGCAGAATCTATTTCTCCCTCTTTCTTTCCTTTTTTCTTCCTTTCTTCCTTTTTTCTTTCTTCCTTCATTCCTTCATTTCCTTCTTTCTTTCTTTTCCTTTTAAATCCCTTGCCTTCTGATTTAGAATCAATACTGAGAATCCTTTCCAAAGTTGAATAGTGGTAAGGGCTAGGCAAAGAGGTTGTCACTTACCCAGGGTCACACAGCTAGGAAATATCTGAGGTCAAATTTGAACACAGGACATTGCATCTCTGGGACTGATGCTCTATCCACTGAGCAACCAAGCTGCCCCACCATTTTCTCTTTCAATTCAAATCTAATTTCTCCTAAAATGGCATTTTTAACTTCCCTCAGAGTTCCCCCTAAACTGCATACCTAGCCTTCTGCTATTTATAGGACATTTCCCTGTTTTCCAATGGATTGCTTTTATTGATATGACCCCTATTAACCCTTCAATCCCCATATCATCCCTGGGAGGTTTGTAAGACAGGGATGATAGCAATAATAATAATTTTATATTTAGCCCTAAGGTTTGAAAAGTACTATACATATATATATATATAAAATTCATTCAATCCTCATCACCATGTAAAGCATCATTATTCCCATTTTACAGATGAGTAAATTAATTCAGAGACACTTGTCCCTAGTCACACAGCTAACAAAAGTCTGAAGCAGGATTCAGACTCATTCAGAACTTTCTCTACTTCAATGACTAGGATAATTGTTCCCATTTTTTAAAAAATCACTCAGTGACTTAGGTGACTTGTTCAAGGACATACACCTGGCTAGCATCTGAAAGGCAAAAACCCAGGACTCATTACTTCTACTTTGGGGTTGTTACTGCTTCACAGGAGAGGAGTAAGAGGGTCCCAAGGACTTACTTCTTTCTTTCATATGGACAATTTGCAGGAGAAGACTTAGGAAAAAGGGACAATCCACTTGAGCTGCCTTGATCCAGAAGGGGTCCTTCCAGAAGGGACAGAAGTCCTCAGCCTCTGGTTTCCTGACAGTCCATTGCTTCTCCTCTTCATCCAGCTGGCACATATCTTCACCATCAAAAGCAACCCTGACTAGACTATTCACGAGGATGCCTTTGTCAGTCTCACATCTTAGAAGGGCCTGAGCTGTATGTATCCCTGTTGGGGACAAAGGGAAGGAAGAGGGAAGAGGGGGAACTGAGAAAGGCTGAAAAAAGGAAGTTGCCACCAGATTGTGGAGGGCTCTGAATGCTGGGGGATTGAAACTTTACTCAATCAACAAGGTTAGAGATAGAAGGAGAAAATCAATCTTGTTTATACTTTGCAAAAGTCACAAGAGTGAACAGCAGGACTTGAGACACTGGGCACTTCTCCTAGGCATGAAGCTGAGAGAAGAGCAATCAAGAAAAGAGACCAAGGCAATGAGGGCAGAATTAACTCACCCTGGGTCCAGTTGTAATAATGCCTCCTGTCCTCATACATCCTCTGGACCTCAGCCTCTACTCTCATCATTTCTTCTCGGTTCTTCTGGACCAGAAAGTTCTGCATAGGTGCATTGACTCTGTCCAGCTTAACAACCAGATCTTTGCTATGACTATCATAAGAGAGTATCAGATGGTCATCCAAACAGCCATTAAAGAAGATATCTGGAAGGTCTCCATAAGCGGCCATAATAGTTAACTGCAACTGCAGACTGTGAAGATCTGAAAGGGAAGGGGAAAAGGGGGGAGGGTATTTGTTCAAGGTGAATGAAGAACTTCATTTTAATTTAAAAAAACATAAATAAATTCCTACTGTGTGCCGATATGTTAGCAGTTAGAAAAATAAGAAGCCAAGGCTAGAAGCAATATGACATAATAATAGTTGGCATTTATGTAGCACTTAAATGTTTGCAAAGTGCTTTACAAATACTATCTTATTTGATTTTCACAAAAACAGCCCTGGAAAGTTGTTACTATTATTATCCTCATTTTGCAGGTGAGAAGATCTAAACACAGAAAGGTTAAGTATCTTGTTCAGAGTTACACAGCTAATAGTCTAAGACTAAGATTTAAACCAAGGATTTCCTGAGTTTTTGCCAATGTTCCATCCACTGTGCCACCTAGCATAGTGGAAAGAGAATCAGTCATGAGCAGCTGGTGGCTCAGTGGATAAAGAATCAGGTGTGGAGATGTGAGGTCCTGAGGCAAATCTGGCCTCAGACATTTCCTAGCTGTGTGATCCTGGACACATCATTTAACCCCATTTCATAGCCCTCAACAATCTTCTGCCTTGGAAAGGAATTTTAAAAAAGAAGAGAGACAGAGACAGAAAGAGACAGAGAGAGAGACAGAGACAGAGAAAGAGAAAGAGAGACAGACAGACAGACAGGGAGAGGAAGAGAGAGAGAGAGAGAGAGAGAGAGAGAGAGAGAGAGAGAGAGAGAGAGAGAGAGAGAGAGAGAGAGGAGAGAGGAGAGAGGAGAGAGAGAGAGAGAGAAAGAGAGAGAGAGAAAGAGAGAGAGAGAGAGAGAAAAGAGAGAGAGAGAGAGAGAGAGAGAGAGAGAGAGAGAGAGAGAGAGAGAGAGAGAGAGAGAGAGAGAGAGAGAGAGGAGGGAACAAATGAAAGAACAATGAATCAGTCACAGAGTCAGGAAGACCTGGGTTCAGATATCTCCTAAGATATACAGGAGCCCACCAGAGCCTCACGTAGTTAACCTCTCAATGCCCCCAGGCTACTCAGCAGACTTAAACTGAAGATCAGGTTCTGAGCTTTGTTAGCGAAGGCAGTTTCTTCACAGGAATTCAGAAACTAATTAAATCATAGGTGCTGTTTAAAAAAATAATAAAATTAAAAAGCCTATATGCCCAGCACTATGCAAGATGCTGAGAAAACAAGAACCAAAATGACAGCCCCCGACTTCTAGGAGCCTGTATTCTCATTGAGAAACAATGTAAACCTGGAGAAGTAAATACAGTTACACAAGGTAATTTCAAGAGAGAGAAAGTGCTCACCACAAGGGAGATGAAGAAGATTTCCCTGTAGGTGGCAGGACCTCCCTTCTACCCCACTTTTAATAAAATAATAAGCCTAAACCTGTAACTTTACTAATACAAGGAACTTCAAGCTGAGGAAATTCTTTGGTAGCAAACAATGCAGGCTGGCACTTTCTCTGTAACATTTGGTTTCTCCCTCGGAGATTCTATTCCTCTCTGCCCCTTTGTGGTCTTCGTTCTATTTGCTTTACTTAAAATCTCAGTAAAAAGTTACACATTAGAGCATAAGCTTTTTTAACTGTGCCTAGAAGTAAGAAGAACAGAGTTGATCCACTTTGGTAACTTCCTGGGGGAAGTCGATCATGGGATTTAGGTTTGAAAGGAATTTTAGTGGCCAGCTAATCCAATCTGCTTCCTCTCCATGTAAAAGGAGTTGATCACAAGAGTTTGGACCAATTTGAAGAGTTTCCCTAATTGACTTAATGAGATTATAGCACCTCCTATAGTGTAGGAACAAGCCCAATGTTCTCTGGCAGAGAGAAATCTTGATGATTAATTAGCTAGGGTTTCAGAGGATGGATTTTTGCCAGGGGAACTGCTCCACTCTTGTCATCTATAAAAACAAGTTGGCAAATCAATAGGTTCACACTTTCTCTCTATGTGTGTGTGTGTGTCTGTCTGTCTCTCTGACTCCCTCTGTCTCTTTGTCTCTGTCTCTTTTTATCTGTCTCTGTCTCTCTCTGTCCCTCTCCTTCCTTCTCTGTCTCTTTCTCTCCCCCTCCTTCCTTTCCTCCCTCCTTCCCTTTCCCTCCCTTTCTTTGTCTCTCCCTTCCCCTCCTCCTCTCCCTCTTTCTCCTTCTTTATCTCTCTCTCCCCTTCCCTCCTTTCTTTTCTCCTGTTCTCTCTGTCTCTATCTCTCCCTGTCTCTGTCTATATCTCTGTCTCTGTCTGTCTCCCTCTCCCCTTCCCCTTTCTCTCTTCCCCACTCTCCAATTTTCCTTTTGCCTTCAGGTTTCCCCAACCTAAGACCAGGCCCACTCTGCTATATACTTCTGAAGGCAACTTAAATCCACTGGAAATAGCCATCATTTTCTCTGATCCTTAAAAATTACAGCTAGACCTCTGACACTTTCTAACTATGTGACCCTGGGCAAGTCACTTAATCCCTTTTGCCTAGCCTTTATCACTCTTCTGCCTTGGAACTGTTATAGGGAATTAGCAGAAGCAGGAAGGTCCTAGAACTCAGAAGTGACAGATCTATTGCTTCTTCTAAAAGACAGTTGAGCAGGCAGGAGGTTGAGTTTCTGTCTAGGCTTCTAGGGTGGACCTAGAGTGCTAGATATTCTCTTTCCTGTGGCTTTCCTTGTGATCCAACCTGTTCCTGTGTCTCCTGTGGACTGATTGAGATACAGAGCTGCTGAAGCCACCAAAAGCCATCTGTCAGTGAGACTATCCCTTTGAGCCTTAGTCCTGTTTACCTTCCTACCCTGCTACCTTTATCACCATCCAAGGGGGGAATTTGGGTTAGAGAAGTGTATTGCATTATAGGAACTTGGACTTTTAGGTAGATAGGTAACTGACAGTACAGATACCATCTTTCTGAGGTTACCAGCTTGTTTTGGGGGGGAGGTTTATTTATGTTCTTTAGTTTATATATCCCAAACCCCTTTTCACCTTCCCCTTATTTATTAAACAAACTGTCCTGTGATTATAAAGTGTCTGTGTTTATTAGCTAAGGGTCTGGCTCTGCCTGCCCTGGGCTGGTATACCCTTCCCAAATGAGATTACTGGCCCTTAAACCTACAATTATCCCAATTAGTTATTTCAATAGGTATTTCAGAACCAATACAGGTATTGATTCTAAGGTGGAAGGTAAGGGTTTTAAAAAATACAGAAAGGAAAAGATCTTTTTAAACTACAACTAAATGTCACATCAGTATGCCTAAATGATGTTACAATAACTCCAGATGCATGGCTCCTGGTCCCAGTGATTCTGGGAGTCATGAGTTTCTCATGCTACCATACTAACTAGAGGGATGAAGAGGAGGTAAAGCAGGGCTGGGATAAGGGTTGAAGAGACAATAACAGTGCCTCTCTGTTCTTCCTGCAGGAGATATCAATAAATCCCCTTCTCTCATATTTGTAGTAGAATAATAAAACTTTTTGTTGTTGTTGTTGTTATTTTCATTTCAGTCATATCTCATCCTTTGTGATCCCTTTTGGGGTTTTCTTGGCAGAGATACCAAAGTGGTTTACCATTTACCAAAGTGGTTTACCATTTCCTTGTCATGTTGTAGCATCCCAGGTACATTGTCATCTTGAAAGTATTATTGATGAATTGATATTGTAACCTGAGTAATCATATACCAAACACATGGTCATGTTACTCATTGATCATTGCATTTCCAAATCTTCAGTCCAAAGGTCAAAAGAATTCCTGGACAGGGCATTAACTACCACAGGGTACTAGCTACCTCCTTGTTAGACCATACTCCTTGCCAAGTCATATGTTTGATTAACCTCCTCCTCTTTGATTACATGATTGTCAATTGAGCCAGTGTTAAAACCTATGCCATGACACATGTTCATTAGCTACCTCTCACTCCACATTCCTAAATTCTCCAATAAAAGTTTGGGGACATGTGCAGATCCCTCTCTCAATACCATCAGAGGAGCATGAATGATGGAGCCCATGTTTTTTAACTCCTTGTCTCTGAGTCTTAATTCCTTTAACACACTCTCTCTCTCTCCCTCTCTCTGTCTCTCTCTCTCTCTCTCTCTGTATCTGTCCTCTCTCTCTGTCTCTACTCTCTCTCTCTCTCTCTCTCTCTCTCTCTCTCTCTCTCTCTCTCTCTCTCTCTCTTTCTTCTTTACCCATTTTCTCTCAGTTTCTATTCTCCTCAGGTGTCCACCCACAAATATATTAATTTGTGGCTGCAGGCAGCTACACGAATTCATTTTACAGATGAGGAAACTGAGTCAAATAGCAATTAAGTGATTTCCCCAAGGTCACACATCTTTTGAGTATCTGAGGCTGGATCTGAATTCAGGTCTCCCTTATCCCAGGCCTGATTCTTTATCCACTGTACTAGCTAGCTATTTCAGATTTTAAAAGTTTGAATTTGTAAAAAATACATGTATGTGATCAAGTCCAATGTCCACAGGATTGAGGGGGGATGGGATATTCAGGCTCTTCTGGGGCAACTGAAATTAGTGCAACTTTTCTAGAAAAGTCTGGCCACTAGCAACAAATCTACTAAAAACTAGTATTCTTTTTTTGCCCCAATGATTCCACTATGGAAATGGTATCCCAAGAAATAGAAAATAAATTAAAGGGTTAATTTTACTAATAGAATAGAGCTAGAATAACATAGAATACAGTATATAAGAGCCAAGAAGGACCTTAGAATGTCAGACCTGGGAAGGAACGTAAAGCAAAAGTCGTCAAACTGTACAGACTGATAAAACATCCAATATTATAACTGGAAAGGATAGTAGAACACAGAATGTCAAAGTTGAAAGTGACCTTGGGTACTCTCTAGCTCAAACCCCTTACCTTGAAGATAAGAAAACTAACTCAAAAGAGGGGCTGGGACTTGCCCAAGATCACCTGACCAATTAATGGGAGCGCCAATAATAGAACCCAAGTTTCCTAACTCCCACACCAATTTCCTTCCATACTAACTATCTGAGGATATTTACAGCCATACTGTATTGTAATAGTGAAAAACTGGAAACAACCTTGAAGACCCAACAATCAGGGAATGGCCAGGCTACAGAATATCTATGGAAAGGGACCACCAAAAAAATGATAAACAGGAAAAGTATAAAAACTACAAAAAAGTCCACATCGATGGCTCACAACTTGAGTCTGGCAATATTGTTGCAAAGGTTCCTTTTATTAAAGAACTAAGGTCTGATAAATAAGCAAACACCCCATATGGAGATTAATGATACAAATGCACACCACTTGATTTTCCTTAAGTAGAGTAAATGCTGTTGCAATTAATAAAGTAAAGGCTCACTTCAGATCACTACTGAATTTAAAGCCATTTTTATCATAATGTGTTTTCTCAAGAGATAATTAAAAGTACAACTACTATCATAATGTTTGGTGGGGAGGAAAGGGAATTTACATTAAAAAGGGTTCTTATACTCTGAAGTTTAGAAATTACTGGTGTGTATGAAATAATCCCAAGGGAGATCAGCAGAATAATTAAGAGAATACAAATGCACAGACTGTACAGACAGATTTGAAAGTACAATTTGTACCATAAAGACCACCAGTGGTTGAAAGATCATAGACTCAGAGCTGGAAAAGAACTTAGAGATCATCCACTTCAACTCTCATTTTACAGATAAGAAAACTGAGTCACTAAAAGGTGAAATTACTTCCCCAAGGGCACACATGTGCTTAAAGGCTTAAAGGCAGGATCCTTCAGACAATTATGGGATTATAATTGTAATTGTCAAACTCTTTGCAAACTTAAAAATGAAAAACTTGTGTGGTTTTGGAGAAGTCCAAAACCTCCAGACTGCTTTCCTTATCCTAGACTTCCAAATTCAGTGTTCTTTCCAGTCAGTCAATCAACAAACGTTTATTATGCACTTGTGATATGATGGGCATACCATGGGCATACCCTTCCTCAGGTCCCATAAGCATCTCAAATTCAAATTCCAAAACAGAACTCATTGGCATTCCCCCCAAACTCAACCCCCCCCCCCACCTTCTGAGCCTCCCTACGCCCATCCAGGGCACTACCACCACCCAGGTTTGCAGCCTGAGGGACGCTCTGACTCCTCACTCTCCCTTACCCCACATGTCCTATTAGGTGTCAATCATGCTGCCCTTATCTCCCCAGAATCTCTAATCTATATCCCTTTCTCACCACCCACATAGCCACAATCCTAGTACAGGTCCTTATCACCTATCATCTGGCCTATTACAATAGTCTTCTTTATTTTTAACAAACCTCAACTTCCATCTTAGAATGGATAATAAGTATTGGTTCCAAGGCAGAAGAGAAATACAAACTAAGCAGTGGCAATTAAGTGACTTACCCAGGGTCATACAGCTAGGAAGTGTCTGAGGACAAATTACAGTAGCCTTCTAATTGGCTTCCCAATTCTTCTAATCTCTCCCCACTCCAAATCCATCCTCCACACCACTGCCAAAGTGATTTTTCCTAAAATATAAACCTGATTCCCCACACACATTCAATAAACTCCAGCAGTTATCCTTTATCTTCAAGATCAAATACAAAGCCTTCTGTTTGGCATTTAAAGGTCTTCACAATCTAGCCTCTTCCTGCCTTCCCAGTGTTCCTCCCCATTATTTTCTCTGGTCCACCTACACTAGCCAAATTGTTTTGTTTTTTTTTTTTACAATGTTTCATCTCCTAGCTCCAGCACTGGTAGTACCCTATGCCTAATAATCATTTTCCCTGAGTTGAGCCTCCAGCCTCCATTAGTATATCTCTGGCTCTCCTCCACCTCTCCTTTCTCTCTTCTTTTTTTTTTAAACACATCTTCTTTCTTAGAATCAATATTATGTATTGGTTCCCAAGGTAGAAGAGTAGTAAGGGCTAGGCAACAGAGGTTAAGGGATTTGTCCAAGAACATATAGTTAGAAAATGCCTGTGGTCAGATTTGAACCCAAGACTTCCCTTTTCTAGTCCTGGCTCTCACTTCATTGAGTCACCTAGCTGACCTACTTTCTCTCTCTTCTAATTCCACTTTTCTCCTTCCTCATCTCCATTTCTTAAAGCCTCAGTTTTCTAAGTTAAGGTTCTTCCAGACTCAACTCAAGCAGCCCCTTCTGTAGATCTTTCCCAGTTCTCCCTTCCCCTCCCACCCACAGCTCCTAGTTCCTTCCCTCTGGGATAATATTGTATCTACTTTGTATGTACCTTGTACGTGCCTAAAGCTATACCCAGTATCTCCCCCTTTAGAATGTGAGTTTCTTGAGATCAGAAACTTGGTTTTTGTCCTTGTATATCCAGTGCCTAGCATGTAGCAAGTGCTTAATAAATGCTAATTGGTTGACTGAGTGATTGAAATTTCTTTATTGTAAATTTAGTTCATCTCAATGAAAAGAAAAAGGAGGAAACCAATCTATAGTAAGCTAATATTGTCATGTCACCAATCGATGACATGACATTTAACCACAGCATTCAGGAAGTATAGTGAGATTCAATCACTTTTGAAGTCAGAGCAGCTGCATGGTTCAGTGGATTGAGAGCAGCCTAGAGATGGGAGGTTCTGGGTTCAAATTTGACCCAGATACTTCCTAACTACATGACCCTGGGCAAGTCACTTAATTCCAACTGCCAAGCCCTTGCCACCCTTCTGTCTTGGAACCAATACTTAGTATTGATTCTAAGACAGAAGGTAAGGGGCTTTTTAAAAATCATCTATGAAGCCCCTGCCATGTACCAGGCACTGTCCAATGGAGTTGAGAGTGGGGCCTGGATCTATAATTTCATTGATCTGGGTAATTCCTTCTATGGGTTAGTACCTTCTCTTTAACTCATATCTGAGACTTGTCCAGAGTACTGTAAAGTTAAGTGATTAGCTCAAGGTCACCCAGCCAGTATGTGTCCAAGATGGGGCTTGAGAAAGAAAGAAAGAAAGAAAGAAAGAAAGAAAGAAAGAAAGAAAGAAAGAAAGAAAGAAAGAAAGAAAGAAAGAAAGAAAGAAAGAAAGAAAGAAAGAAAGAAAGAAAGAAAGAAAGAAAGAAAGAAAGAAAGAAAGAAAGAAAGAAAGAAAGAAAGAAAGAAAGAAAGAAAGAAAGAAGAAAGAAAGAGAGAGAGAGAGAGAGAGAGAGAGAGAGAAGAGAGAGAGAGAGAGAGAGAGAGAGAGAGAGAGAGAGAGAGAGAGAGAGAGAGAGAGGGAGGGAGGGAGGAAGGGAGGAAGGAAGGAAGGAAGGAAGGAAGGAAGGAAGGAAGGAAGGAAGGAAGGAAGGAAGGAAGGAAGGAAGGAAGGAAGGAAGGAAGGAAGGAAGGAAGAAGGAAGGAAGGAAGGAAGGAAGGAAGGAAGGTGATAATCCTGTAGGCTAGTCAGACTACAACTAGAGTATCATGTTCTCTTTTGGGCATCCCCAGTTTAGAAAAGACTTTGAAAACCTGGAAATCATCCAGATGGGGATGACCAGGATGGTAAAAGGCTCTGAGTTTATGCCATGAGGACTGGTTGAAAGAACTAGGCAAATTTGTCCTGAAGAAGAAAGGTTCTGGGCACTATGATAGCTATTGGTCATGTATCTGAAGGGTTATCACATGGAAGATGGATTTAATTTGTTCCATAGGATCATAGATGGGTTAGGAAGAAGAGCAACAAGGGCTAGGCAATTGGGGTCCAGTGACTTGCCCACAGTCACACAGTTAGGAAATTTCTAGGGCAGATTACAGTAGCCTTCTAATTGGCCTCCTAATCATTCTAATCTCTGCTCCCCCACCCCCACCTCCAAATCCATCTTCCACAGCAACCAAGGCAATTTGCCTAAAAATGCAAGCCTGATTCCCCCTACCTATTCAATAAACTCCAGTGGTTCCTCAGAGGCAATCAAATCCAATACTCTCATTTTACGGTTTCAGGGAGCTAAAATAACTTACCAGGGCATGCGGGTAGTAAAATGTCAAAGGCAGGATTTGAATTTAATTCTTCTGACTCCATAGTTAATATCCTTTCTCTTTAATCACACCTCCATTTTGAAATATGCTCATGGGACCAACAGATAAGTGTTTATAGAAGCTTTCCAAGAAGGGAATGGGGCCAAAGTGATTCCTGCTGGGAAGTTGAGGCAGAAGAGCAGAAAAATGAAATTATGATGACAAAGAAATCTGGGTTGAGGAAAGAGAAGAAAGGTGAGAGAATTGGGAAAAGCCAAAGATGCACTGGTGGAGATTAGAAGCTTAACTCAGGGGAAATGAGAAGAGAGAAGAGTCAGCACAAGGGATGTAGGGAACAAGAGTCAAAGATGTTCGAGTCAAGTGGCTTCAAAGACAGCATTTTGATTTGAAACAAAGAGAGTGGACCTGGAGCCCAAAGGAGCGTAGCTTTTCCAGGGGGCTCAGAACCTACGGAAAGAGGTGGACCTGGGCCTAGAGGGTGAAGACAAAGTAATTTGGAAAGGGAGGACTGTCACCCCCAGGTCTGAAGCTAGAAGAAAGGTCTGTTGGTGGGCACTGTAGCTCTTGCCTCACTATATAAAGACTATAACTTCAGATTCCCTCACCCCAGAATAAAGAGAGTTTATGCCCTTGACTTCAATAGCCATGATGTGTTTTCAGAAAGAGAAATAAGGCCAGAAGACAGAGGGGGGGAAGGTCAGGAATCCTGGAGGTGGGCTTTGGAGGAAAATCCTCTCTGTCTTCTGGATGATGATTAGAACATAAGCCCCTTGAGAACAAGGATGAGTTTTGAGGGGGTTTGCCTATTTGTAGGTCCAGCACAAAGCATCTGGCCTAGAGGGCAGAGTAAGTGCTTAATAGATGTTTAGTGTTTGATTAATTAATTAATAGTAGAGGAAAGTTGGGCAGAGAAAAGGAGCAGAAACCAGGCTGGATAGATCTCCCTTTAGAGGACTGATAATAATTGATATTTACAGAGGGCTTAAGGTTTGGAAGGAACTTTCCAAAAATTCTCTTATTTGGGTCTCAGAACAACTCTGTGAAGGAAGACTTCCAGATGTTCTTCTCCCCATCTTTTGGGGGGAACCAGACCATGAGTTCTTGTACCTACTTGTACCATTCCTGACTCTGAAACCAGCTCTCTATCCACTACACCTAAGTGCTTCCTATACCCATTTTTACAACTGAGAAAAGGGACTGAGATGTAAAATGACTTTCCCAGGGTCATATAGATAGTAAGACTCAATAGCAGAATCTGTACCCAGGGGTACCTTCACTTTATCTTCTACTCAGAGTTTTGTTTTGTTGTTTAACCCTCACCTTCTGTCTTAGTCTCAATTCTAAGACAGAAGAGTGGCAAGGGCTAGGTAATCAGAGTTAAGTGACTTGGTCAGAATCACAAAGCTAGGAATTACTTGATGTCACATTTGAATCCAGGTCTTTCTGACTCCAAACCCCATTCATTGTGCACCCAGCTGCCCCTCAACAGTTCTTATCCTAGGGTTTGTGAATGTCTTCTTTAAGTACTTGGATAATTAAATTTCAATATAATTGGTTTCCTTTGAAATTCTACATATTTTACTTAGTGGATTTAAAAGCCTTCTTCTGAGAGGAGTCGATAGGCTTCACCAAAAGGATCCAAGCCACCAAAAAAGTTTAAGAACTCCTAGACTCTACCTATTTGCTCAGCAGGCATTTATTAAGTACCTACTATTTGCCAGATTTGCTCAGCACTAAGGATACAAAGACAACACAATGGTCATAGTCTTTGCCCTCAAGGAGCTTACGATATCAAAGTAGTTTATTACACCATGTTGTCCACTAAGTTCCAGAGAGTCTGCCACCTAGCACAGGATCCCACCCACTGGGAACCCTTGGCTGGAAGCAGGAGATCTAGAGCCCATACCTTCAGGGAAGGAAGATACTTTGGACCCTGGGAGTATTTTATCAGACTGAGAGCTCCATGTTGTAAGATCCCTTCTTGCTCCCAAGCCCTCAGACTTACCTGCCTGGGTCTTTCTCAGAGCAGATGCCCCCAGAATGAGCAGCCAGAATGAGGACTGCCTCTTCCACTGAGTTTCCATCCTGAATGGCTGAGAGCCTCCTTAGGCACAGGGCAACCGGACTACTGTCTCCTGTCAAGAGATTTCCACTTCTGAGAATTTGCCCCCCTCCAGACCCAGGGTTCTTGGGGAGCCAGAATCAGCAATGTCAATACTTACCTCAAAGCTCTAGTTAAGATTTAGAAAGGAAAATCAATGTGTGAGGAATTCTAGGGTCTCCTCCAAGATATACCTTGTATCCCACTCAACGTCCTGATGGAAATCCTGTCCCTATATACACCCATGAACTCCTGTTCCCTCCCCCAATCCAGTTGACATTGGCTCATCCTGGGCTTTGCCATCCTATTATTGACAGTCTAAGCAACTGTTGCCAAGCAGAACTGGTACTTCAGCCAGTGGACATGAAGGTGGAAGTGAAAGGAGGTCTGTGGTAGGGAGAGTTAACTCCAAAGTTCTGTACAATCACTGTTAGAGAGGCCCAGGGTGGTGAGTGGGCATTTTGGGAGTTGTTCCTAAGAACTCTGATTCCTCTCAACCTATTAAAAATCACTCCAATTTGCTGAAAAAGTTAAGTATCAGTGGTGGAGGGGGAAAGGGAGAGAGAGAAGGGTGAGGTCAGCATAGAGATGGAAATAGCCCTTAAGTGGGAATCAAGTGACTCGATTTCAGTCTTGGTACTGGGAAGCTGAATAACCTTGAGTAAATCACTTGAATTCTCTGTTTTGATTTCCTTATCTTGAAAATAAAGAGCTGAACAACTTGCTTCATAGCTGTGATCCTTGTCACTGGGGATGCTGAGACTAATGGATCACTTGAGATCAGGAGTTCTAAGCTACAGTATGACTAAAGCCAATCGCATGTCACCAATAAGTCTGGCACCATTATACTGAGCTCTTGGTGGGGGTCACCAGGTCACCTAAGAAGAGGCAAAGAAATTCAATATGAAAAGAGAATAGGTCAAAAATCCTATGGCCGTCAACAGTGGAATCAGGCCTGTGAGAAACAACTTTCCTTCCAGTGAGACAGGAAGGAAGGAAGGAAGGAAGGAAGGAAGGAAGGAAGGAAGGAAGGAAGGAAGGAAGGAAGGAAGGAAGGAAGGAAGGAAGGAAGGAAGGAAGGAAAGAAGGAAGGAAGAGAGGGATGGAATTAGGTCAAAAATCTTAAACCCAAGTCCTCACTCAGCAACTTCCAGCCATTTAAAATAAACTATTGAAATGGGGTCTGGCTAGTGGAGGGTGACCATCCTTAGAACATTTGTAGGTATTCTATCTATTTACTGCATGAGAGAAAAGAAAGTCTTTTAATTGGCTGCCCAACCAGAATTTAGTATGCATACAAAAAAAGAATAAAGAGACTTCAATTGCTCTCTCTTCCCTAATAGCCCCCTGGTAGGCAGAGAAGAAGTGCTAGTGGTCTGCTCTTTCCACCCAAGCCAATAATTGACATTGAACATATGGAACTACTATTTCTTCTACCTCTATTTTATTTCTTCTCTCATGATCTTTATGAGAATAAATATCAGAGATGGAAGGTACTCAACTTTGGTCTTATGAGTTTTGCAAGTTGGAAGAGTCACTAGAGGTCCAGTGGCCAGGAAGGAGTAACCCCTTTGACCTTGCCCAGCAGTGGCCTCACCCAACAACCAAGACACTGTGTCAGGCAAACATCACTTACGCTGCACTCAGACATGAACTTAGCAGTGGAAATACTTGTAGAAATTGCTTTAAGTATGAGTAGAGACCAAGTTGGTAGAGAGGGAAAGATGTCCTGCTTCAGAGAAATGTGTTTGTACATCTGTTCTGACGATATCTTTTCAGTAAATATCTATTGCTTTTCAATGCTATTGAGGTCATATAAAGTGGTTAAATGATACTGGAGAGATACTAACTGGAACTGGTGAATTATATGGACAATAGTCACTGAGGATTTCTATTCAGAGGAAACATAAGGATGGGGTCTTGGGGAAATAACATTAGAAGAATCCCACAGCCTCTGAGGAGAGCTCAGTTGAGGGGACTCTAACACTAGACACCTAAAGAGAGACAGAGCAGTAGCCTTGCTTCCCAAAGATGCCCATGTCCTTACCTGTCAGTGCTGGTGCATGTTGGACAGGAGCTTGTCTCAACATACTGTGTTATCCACTTCCCTTTTCTTCAGGCAATAAGCATGTATTGGATGCTTACTAAATACCAAGCATTGATGATATAAATACAAGCAAAAAGAAAGGTAGTCTCTGACCTCAAGAGACCTATATTCTAATGGAGAATACATCAAAAGGGAACTCAAAAGTGGAGAGGATATTCATGGGCATAGGGATGCTGTCAAAATCTAGAAAGTCAGAAACAGCCAGAAGAGGAATGACAGTTGCTCATCCTGGGCTTCTCCTGACAATGGAAGTTCCAGAAATAAAACTCAGTAATGGGAGAAGAGATCTGGGATGGTGAAAGGATGTGCCAAGTTGAGGATGCTACAGGAAGTGAGAAAGATTGCAGGGTGAGAGGCAACTGAGGCATAGCAGCAAAGTCCAGAACGTCAGAAGCAGAGCCAGGAGGGGAATGAAGTTTGGCTGGCTTGGGCCCCTACCCAAATGGGAACCAAGGAGGAATTCACTAGTGAGAAAAGTGGGTGAATATGACAGAGGGATGTTCCAGGATATGGAAACTGTGGAGAAAGATATTCCTGGGACATGTAATCAGATTCTCAAGTATTTTCAAAAAGAAACAAAGATTTAAATTATAGAAGAAAAGATAAAAGGTAGTAGTGGATAGTACAATAGAGGGTAGTCACTGGAGTTCAGTAGAAGTGGCTGCAAGTCCTGCTCTGACACATACTGGCTTCATGATCATAGACAAATCAATTACCCTCCCAGTGCCCCCAGACAACTCTTTAAGTTTCTGATCTGGCTAGTGGAGAAAGTTTCTGTACCAAGATGAAATCATAAACTGGATCTATGATTTTATTGATATGGGGAATTCTTGGATGAGGAAAGTCCTTCTATCAATGTAGATCAGGTCAGCATCTTCTCTGAAACTTAGAAAACTTTCCTAGGAAACTGAGAGTGGAAGTGACCAGTCTAGGATCACACAACCTCTCACAGTATGTCAGAGTTAGGGAGATGTCTACTCCAAGCAGATGAAGCCTTCCCCAGTAGAATGGAAGAATGAGGATAATTTGTTCCAATGATCAAGAAGGAGGCTAAAGCAGGTGAATTGAAGTGCTTAGAGCTAGGTCAGACATCAGTGATGCCAAGGTCATCCACTGTATTCTGGGCCATCAGCAGTCATCTTAACTTTCATCTTGCCACTGGACTTTAACAATGCTGGAAGGGAGAGAGAGGCTGATTACTTTACCCTATTCTATCTTCCTTAAATCCTGACATGAAAGTCAAGACATCACCTTCCTATTGTCATTGATCCTCTTTGAAAATGAAGGATGAACAACAATAATATGTCAGAGATGGGATTTCAACCCAAGTCTTTCTGGTTCAGAGGTCAGCTCTCTAACCAAAGATCTACACTGGGAAAAAATCAAAAAGTAAAAACAATTGAGCGCTTTGAGGTTAAAACAAACAAGCAGTTTAAATATGAGATCATGGGACTAGATCATTCTAACCTTCAAACTCTCAAGTTCTGAGATTTTCTCCATCTGGTTAGAAATATCCATTAAATGAATGGACTAACACAAGAAATCATATGTTCCCCCTCCAATAGTGGTCTTCTAGCAGAGGCTGACAGGATGACCACTTTTCAAATTCATTATAGTGATGTTTTCTTTTTGGGATCATGGCTATATGACTGCTGAAGCCTCTTCCAACTAAAATAATTCCATGATTCTTTGATATGACAAGCTATTAATTCAAATCTGCCCAAGAACTCCAATCTTTCATATTTTCCTTGTCAAAGCTACAAGACAAGTCTTCACATTTCTTCAGAAAGTGAAATTATTTGGGAAATAACTTAATTCTGGGAAATAGAAGAAATTGCTCAGAAGTATAGGAAATAGGTACCCAGACATGCACCACTCACTGTCTCCTTTATAGGTTTCAAAACAAAACACTGAGAGAAAACAGATAATTTTCAGTAGGAACATATATTTTGATAGGCACATGTTTTTTGGTAGACAATTGTTGAAATTCTAATGCAACTATGAAGAGCTACCAACTTGAATTTTCCATCTTTCTGATTATTCACATGGATAATATCAAACATCCTCTCTTTAAAAATGGAAGTATGAAACCTTCTAAGGATCGGAGCTTTTAGAGCTAGAAAATACCTCTGACAACATCCAACCTAACCACCTCATTTTAAAGATGAAGAAATGAGATCCAGAGAGGGGTAATTTGCCCAAGGTTGTATAGAAGAAAGTATTAGAGCTGAATTCAAAAGTCATGTCAACTAACTCAAAATTCAGTCTTATTTCTTTTCTATGTTGCTAAATTTGGCTGACATGAGGAAATCATTTTTTTTACCATTTGTTACAATCTCATTTGGAAAGAAATGGTTCACTATCCTTGGGCTGATGGAGGAGTTGCAAGAGCCCCATTCTTGGAGATCTCAAAGTACAATGATGTAGTCAGGGTCATTGATGAGCTTGGTCCCAGTCTGATGAAGGAAGCATGAGTCACGCCCTTAGTGCATGCCCTAACTGAAATCATGAGAAATCTCTGGGTATCTGGGTTTGTCCCTGATAAACCACTTCCCTTCACGAGATGTTCTCTGTCATTGTCCTGAATAGACCATTCTCCCTCACTGTGACTCTCCTCTAATCAGCCACCAGCCTGTGATCTATTTGTGATCCTCATGTCAATCTTCTTGACGTAAGGTTATCACTCATTTCTCTCAGCAAAGAGAGCTCTCTTCACACCACTGGTCATTAAACAGTTCCAAAGAGAGCTCTCCAAGGAAGGGCGTGGGGTAAGTCCCCAGGAACTATAAATTCTTCAAGTGACGCAAATCTCCCAGGCACCTTCCTAAAAAAGATGCCTCACATTCGTATAAAATACAAGAGCTGCCTAAGATCTTTCTTAACTGTCTCATCTAATCCTCAACAAAGCCCTATAAGGTAGAGGAGGTGGGCGTTATTGTCCCAGTTTTAAGGAAGAGAAAACTGAGGCTCAAAAAGAAAAGTTAAACAACTTACACAAAGTCCCTCAACTAGTAAGTGGTATGTGGAATACGGGGTCTGAGGCTCCCAGTTCCCTTTCTAAACTATTTTATTGTCATTTAAAAATCCATACTTCTCATCTCAACCTCAAAATCAGTATTTATGAAAGATTCAATACAACAAAAGATACACTAGAATACTCAAAGACTCAGTAATGCAATACAATAATATGAGTAACCTACTAATTGAAATAAACAAGTAAAAATTATAAGAAGGAAACTGGTCTGACTTCTAAGGACACGTACCAGAAAACAGACTATTCAATTACAGCCTACATTAAAAGAGAGATGTGCAATGGTTTGGTAAAGAATCTCAAACTCTAGGCAGAACCTCTTTAGTCAGTCCTCACATGTGCAAAAGGCTCAAAAGTCATCCTAGATAAGCTCCCACATGTAGCACATAATCTGGAATAGCTCCCACTGTTCCTAGAGCACAGCTACTATGTTCCCTCAGGGCTCTAGAAGAAACACCGAACAAAGATAATGACTTTGAAGTGGACTGTCCATTGGTTAGCCCTTCTTTTCCATTCATGAACACTTCTTTTCAATTCCATCATACATTTCTTTGATGACATCCTTTACCTCATTTCCCCTGCCTAATTCCTCATATATAATGTCAAGTTGAGCCAACAAGCATTAAGTGCCTACTAAGTGCCAGGAACTATGCTAAACCCCAGAGAAATAAAGAAAGGCAAAAGACAATCCCTGATTTCAAGAAGATCACAGTTTAACGAAAGAGCAAAAGACAAAAGATAGACAATTAGAAAGAACTAAAGAAGGAAGGCATGAGCTTTAGGAGGATCAGGAAAGATTTCTTGTAGAAGGTGGAATTTCATTAAAGGGGACTTGAAGGAAGTCAAGGAAACTAGGACCCAGAGATCAAGAGTAATAATGTTCCAGGCATGGGTGACAGGCCAGGATAATACCTGAAGTCTGGAGATGGAGTATCTTATAGGAGGATCTCCAGGGAGGTCAGTATCAATGGCCTGCAGGGTATGTAGAGAAAAGAAAGTATTAAGTGTAAGAAGACTGGAAAGGTAAGAGAGGGGCAAGTTAGGAAGGACTTTAGAGGCCAAACAAAAGACTCTAGAGCAGCACTGGCAAAGGTTTTTGAATCGTGTGCCTTACATGCAACTTCAAGCTGCCTGTGAGCCCCTCTCATTACTGCCCCAGACAGCAGAGGGAGTGGGTGGCTGGAGAGAGGGATGGAGCATGCAATAAATGTCCTCAGGCACTGTGGAGAGGGGGGCCAGAGCAGCCCTCTCTGTACTGCTACAGGACCAGTGCCGCAGCTTTGCCAACATGTCTCTAAACTATTTGATGTGAAGGTAATAGGGAGCCCCAGAATTAACAGAATATGGGGTTGGCATGGTCAGATGGGCTCTCTAATTAGAGAGGAGAAAAGAACAAAAATAAGGGGGGGGGGGCATATGAAAGCAACAAGGAAATTTCAGACATCTCCTAGAGAAGATGTTACTGTTGTTGCTAATATTCCAGCTGGTGTGTTTTTTTTTGGGGGGGGGGATGTTAATTGTAAAGATATTTTATTTTATAAATTACATATAATAACTACTTTCCACATAAGTTTTCCAAAATTATAGGATTCAAATTGTCTCCCTCCCTCTCTTCTCTCAGAAGGGAGTTGGCCAGCAATTTGATCTGGATTATTTCCCTCCAGATGCTGTTTTACCCAATTTGGCCTTGAATCCTGTTTGGAGCTTCCAGGTCCTTACTCCTCCTCATCTACCTTCTCTTCCATTTCTTACCAATTAATGGACTAACTACAAGGACTTTTAAAAACTCTGTGGGGTGCACATTTCTTTGTAAGGGATAAGTAACCTTCAGGGTACTTTCTTTTTATCTCTCTCCAATCTCAAATATCCAGCAGAATGGAATTCCTTAAGCACAGGAATCTTTTTGTAGCCTCTCTACTTAATATATGCCTGGTACCTAGTAAGTGCTTAATAGGTGTTGAGTTATGTTGAATTGAATTAAAGTGTAACTCATGATACACTGTGGCGCAATCTAATGTAATGGACTTCTCTACTAGCAGCAATGCAATCATCCAGGACAATTCTGAGATTTACAAGAACACTATCCACATCCAGAGGAAGAACTGTGGGAGTAGAAACACAGAAGAAAAACAACTGCTCGATTACATGGGTCGAGGGGGATATGACTGGGGATGTAGACTCTAAAGGATCGACCTAGTGTAAATATCAATAATAGGGAAATCAATGACACCTGTAAAACCCAGTGGAATTGCTCATCTGCTACTGGGGTGGGGGTGGGGGAGGAGAACATGAATCATGTAACCATGGAAAAAATATTCTTAATTAATTAATTAATTTTTTCCATTAAAAAAATAATAAAAATAAAGTATGCCAGCCCCAAAATGCTTGGAGATGGTATGGCTAGAAGGCAGCACAAATCAGGATAACACTCAGGTATATCAGCCCCCTTCTGTTGTTCAGTCATTTCTGTCATGCCCAATTCTTCATGACTGTATTTGGGGTTTTCTAGCAAAGATCCTGGAGTGGTTTGAGAATTATTTGACAGATAAGCAAACTGAGGCAAATGGAATTAAGCAACTTGCCTAGGGTCACACAATTAGTAAGTGTCTGAGGCCAGATTTGAACTCTGAAAGAAGTCTTCCTCACTCCAAGCCTACCACTTTATCCACTTTGCCACCTTGATGCCCATCGTTCCTCTTTAGTGCTTGGTAAATCGAATTTGTGATCTCTGTCAAATGACAGGTAGGCTGTTATCACATGATAGATGTGTACCTAGAATATTTGAAATGTAGATTTTTTTTATTCCTCTCCAGCACCAAAGCTTCTTTCTTGGCCCACCTTGCTAGATCACATCTACTCTATGGTGCAATCAGGCAAATCGGCAGCCACCCTGAGCCAATTACAAACTGAGCCAAGTTGGTGGTGCTTGGTGCTGTTCAGGACATTATTGGAACAGAAATACTACTCTCTCCCCTCAGCAGAGTCCTCAGAAAAGCAGCTGGAATTTCTCGTGCACTGGGTGTGGGTCCTCCTTTATATGAAAAGGAAGAAAAACATAGGCTTAGAGCAAGCGAGGCTGGACAGAGCATGGATGGAGGCAGGAAGGAAGCATCCAGAAGACGGGGGCAATTGGAAGTAAATGAGAGGGTGGAAGTGATGGAGGAGGCAATCTGCTGGATGGAATGAGATCACCCATTCAAGTAAAGAGGTTTATGTTGGTGAGAAGAAGAGCCGCCTCTTCTTGTGGGACAGGGGAGGGAGGAAATATGGGTGAAAGTCATCAGGGAGATGAGGAGAAGGGCAGACAAAGAAGCTCTGGACAAATGGGCTCAATGAGGCAAGGTTCTCAACTGAAAGAGTTGGGTGAGGGGAGCTTATAAAAGATTGGAAGAAAAAATTAAATCTTTGGGAAAATTACTGCAGTGAATGAGATGGTGAGCTTGTGATCTAAGTCACTGGGCACTCAGGGGAAGCAAGGGATAGAGTACCAGGTTTGGAGTCAGGAAGACTTGAGTTCAAATCCAGCCTCAAACACCTGCTAGCTGTTTGACTCTAGGCAAGTCACTTAACCCTGTTTGCCCCCATTTCCTCATCTGTAAAATAAGCTGGAGAAGGAAACAGCAAACCACTATAGTATCTTTGGAACCCTTGGGATCACCAAGAATTAGACACAACTGAAATGATGTTTTTAAAAAGTCATCCTTGAGTTGTCACCTCCCTTTACCAATTAAACTCTCAGGGAGGGGCAGCTGGGTGACTCAGTGGATTGAGAGTCAGGCCTAGATATGGGAGGTCCTGGGTTCAAATCTAGCCTCAAACACTTCCCAGCTGTGTGACCCTGGGCAAGTCGATTAACCCCCTTTACCTAGCCCTTACTGCTCTTCTGCCTTAGAACCAGTACACAGTACTGATTCCAAGGTAGAAGGTGAGGGGTTTTTTTTTAACTCTTAGGGGAAAATCTCTCACAAATCACACCAACAAGTATTTGTTAAGTGCCTACTATATTCTAGGCACTGTGCTAAGCTTTTCAGATACAAGCAGAAACAAAAATAGTCCCCATCTTCAAGGAGTTTACATAGTAATGGAAGAAGATCACACAAAAAGAAGCCAAAGAGGGAGAAGGGAGGAGAAGGTGCCCCTGGGAGGAGATGATGGAGAAAGTCTGGAGAGCCATGAGTGAAGCCCTCTAACAACTTCCACTTAAAGAAACCTTTAGACCTTTCATTTAAGAACCTTTTAAAGGGACATTCTGAGAGGAAAATGAATCAGTCAGAGGGAAGAAGGGTTTCTACATCCTGTGCTCTCACTAATTTCTCAGTTCCTTGCAGTTTAGCTCCCAAGCAGCATCTACCAAAGCTGCACTCCCCAAATTTACCAGTGATCTCTTACTTGCCAAGGCCAATGACTTCTCCTCAGTCCTCATTTTTCGTGAATTCTCTTTGGTACTTAACACATCAGCCACCTTCTTCCCTTGGATACTCTTTCTTCTTTGAGTTCTTTTAGCATTCCTCTCTCAGCTTCCCTCTTGTCTGCATAGCCTCTCCTCCTCTGTATCCTTTATGAGATCCCAACCCCATCTCTCTCTCTCTCTCTCTCTCTCTCTCTCTCTCTCTCTCTCTCTCTCTCTCTCTCTCTCTCTCTCTCTCTCTCTCTCTCTCTCTTCTCTCTCTCTCTCTCTTTCTCTCTCTCTCTATCTCTCTCTCTGTGTCTCTGTCTCTCTCTCTCTCTCTCTCTCTCTCTCTCTCTCACACACACACACACACACACACACACACACACACCCCTCCCAGAGTTGTTTGTGAAGATCAAATGAGATAATATTTAAAACAAACAAACAAGTAGCACAATGCCTGGCACAGAGCAAGCTCTATACTTCTTCCCTCCCTTTCCTCTCTCCTCTAATTTTGGGGCTCCATCATGGACTCTCTTCTCTCTCTTTCTCTATACACTGTCTCTCCTAATGATTTTGTCATATCCCATCTCTATGCAGCTATCTCCCAGATGTCTATATCTAACCCTACTTTCTCTCCTGGGTTATAGTCCTAGTAAATCATCATAAGCCAGTTACAAATTTCAAACTGTTGTCCCATAGGCACATCAAAACATTTCCAAAAAAGAAATCATTATCTTTCTCCCAAATAAAACTCTTTTTTTAATTCCAGATTTTCTATGATGGGCACAAACATCCCATCATCCACTGTTTCCTCTAGTCTGTACAATGTTTGAGATTTTCGGCTTTAGACTGGCAGATTTATACAGTATGGCCCTAAGCACTTGAATAAAAACTTTTACAACCAATTACAGACTTTTACTAATTGGATATGCCCACTCAAATTCAGAGAATTGTAGTTTGGAGAACTGAAAGGGATCTCAGAATCAATCAAGCAATATTTATTGAGTGCCTACTATATGACTGACACTGTACTAATCACTTGGAATCCAGAAAGAGACAAAAAAAAGTTCCTACCCTCAGGGAGCTTACAATCTAATAGAAAAGGCAACATGCAAATAAATATATACAAAGCAAGCTACATACAGGATAAATAGAAAATAATTAAAAGAGGGAAGGGAAGAAGAGAAGGGATTGGGGAAGTCTTCCTTCAGACAGTGGATTTTAGTTGGGACTAAAAGGAAGCCAGGGAGGTGAGTGATTGAAGCAGAGGATAGGAAGTGTTCCAAGCATGGAGAATAGTAAGAGAAAATGCCCAGAACCAAAAGATGGGGTGTCTTGTTCATGGAATAGCCAGGAGGCAAGTATCACTTGATCAAAGATTACATGTTGAGGAATAAGGTATAAGAAGACTGGAAAAGCAGGGAGGAGTAACATTATAAAAGGCTTTTAATGCCACACAAGAGCATTTCTCATTTTTCTCTTGGAGGCAATAGGAAGCAACTGGAATTTATTGAGTAAGAGAGATGATATAATTGTACCTGCATTTTAGGAAAATCACTTCAGTGACTGAATGAAGAATGGATTGAGGTAGTGAGAGATTTGAGGTAGCTATTGCAATAAACCAGGAGGTGAGGTAAGGTGAGGAAGGCCTGCACTATCGTGGTGGCACTTGGTGGCAGAATAGAGAAGGGAATATATTGGAGAGGTAACATGAGCAGTCTTCTGTTTCAGACATATTGAGTTTAAGATGTCTACTGGGCATCCAAAGTGAGATATCTGAAATGCATTTGGAGATGTAAGATTGAAATAGCAGCAGAGATGTTGGAGCAGGAAAGGTAGATTTGATAATCATCAGCATAGAGATGGACATTAAATCCATCGGAGCTGATGAGATCTCCAAGTGAAGTGGGATAGAGGGAGAAGATAAAATGGCCTTAGATAGAACCTTGTGGGGCACCTGATGTCAGAGGACATGATCTGGAAGATAATCCAGCAAAGGAGACAAAGAAGGTGAGGTCATCTTCTGAGTAGGAGAAGAGACAGAAGAGAGTATTGTCCTGAAAACCTGGAGAGAAGAGAGTCTGGAGAAGGGATCAGGACTCTAATGCTATGACCTATACCTTTTTCACTCCCACCTTCCCTTGATCACAATTCCATGGCCACAACCATCTCTCCTTCATCCTGATACAACCTCCCTTTGGTTTCAACAAGTTACTCTTCACATTGATTCCTGCTTTTAACTTGCTTAGAATTTTCCCCAAAACTTTTCTCAATTATCTTGTCTTGCCTACAACCTTTCACTTGCAAATCCTCCTTCCACAATGACTGGCAAAGTAGTAGTGTAGTAGAAGGACCTGAGAGGGAAGGATTGAGAAGGGAACAGGGGGAATGGAAGGAGAGAGAGGGAAATGGGGAGAGGGTGAAGAGATTCTTCTTCCCCTCTCTTTTCTGGGAGAGAGGTAGCCAAGTCTTGTCCCCCTGACAGAGGGAATATGTCTCCTCGGAGAATAGTTCTGGGAGATGGAGGACAAGAACTGGAGAGATTAGCTTTGGTAAGATGCCCACTGTCTCCCCTTTGGTCCCAGCTATTGCTGAGAGGCAGGATGGATTCTTCTGCCTCTGGTCTCCTTAGGGATACCCACTGTCACTTCCCTTTAGAAACCTGGGGTCACCCCACTATCAAGGAGAGCTGTTGTTCCTTGGGTTAGGCAGTTTGGATCCCTGGGATCTTGTCTAACCTTCCCCTTTTGGGGAGAGATGTGATTCTCCCCAAATCTCCTGTCCCCTTTCCTAGTGTCAGAAACCAATCAGATCTAATTCTAAAGTAGTAAGTAATTTATTTGGGTTCACACAGGGAAGGAGTGGGGAAGTGGGGAAGCAGGAAACCCTAATACTTGTCCCCTCTGGCAGGCTGCCTCCCCACAGGTTCTCAGGGTTCAAGGCACTTGAACCCTCCTCCGGCCAGCTACTGGTTGATCCATATTCCTCGGCTAACTAACTTTTAATTCAGGAGTCCAGGAACAGGTCAGAGAGAGAGAGAACTCTCAGGGAAAGACCTGGATGGCTCTGGCCAGCATGAGTCCAAATCCAAAACCTCCTTGAGAATTCTGGTAGCTGTTCTTGAAGAGTCTTAGTGGAGGTGCTTTTGGGTCCCAGAAGGAATAACAGGTCTCATATGGATGGGCTCTTTCTTAGTTTCCTGGAAAACCTCCTTTCCTCCTCCACCTCCCAGGCTGGAAGAATGCTGACAGCTGGAGCTTCTCTCTCTCTGCCCCTCCTCTGCTGCTCTTCAGTTGATCTCTCCTTCAGCTTGGCTTCTCATTGCAGCCCCCTGGATCTCTCTTTCTTACATTACAGTAGGAAAGGGAAAATAAGATGTTAAGACAAGCTACAAATATTCATTTAACTCTTGACATTGAAATCCAACTAAATAAACATTTATTAAATCCCTACTGGGTAACCTTTGTCCAGGGACACACTGCTAGAGAAACTGAACCACCCAAATCTGTACTGAAATCCTTGATATTTATTAAAAAGAAAAGGCTCAGGGGCAGCTAAGTGGTTCGGTGGATTGAGAGCCACACCTAGAGATGGGGGGTCCTAGGTTCAAATCTAGCCTCAGACACTTCCTAGCTGGGTGACCCTGGGCAAGTCACTTGACCCCCATTGCCTGACCCTTACCACTCTTCTACCTTGGAACCAATACACAGTATGATTATAAGATGGAAGATAAGTACTTTTTTAAAAAAGGCATGAGAAAGTAGAGTTACATGGAAAGACTTAGAAATATTCTTCTTGGAGAGGCAAATACAGGTACTATTACCTTAGTTTAGTCACATTTTTCCCACATCAACCCATGGAAGTGTTACAAATAAAACTGATCTGGAGGCTCATCACCAGATTTATTAGTAAAAAGAGAGAGAGAGAGAGAGAGAGAGAGAGACAGAAAGAGACAGAGACAGAGACAGACAGAGAGAGACAGAGAGAGAGAGAGAGAGAGACAGAGAGAGACAGAAAGAGACAGAGAGAAAGAGACAGAGACAGAGACAGACAGAGAGAGACAGAGAGAGAGAGAGAGAGAGACAGAGAGAGACAGAGAGAAAGAGAGAGAGACAGAGACAGAGACAGACAGAGACAGAGAGACAGAGAGAGAGAGAGAGAGACAGAGAGAGAGAGAGACAGAGAGACAGAGAGACAGAGACAGAGAGAGAGAGACAGAGAGAGAGACAGAGAGAGAGAGACAGAGAGAGAGAGAGAGAGAACAATTCCAGGCTCACTAATTTAAAATAAGATCAGGTCCCAGATTTCACCCCAGCTTGGTCCCTTCCATGCTTCACTGGCTCTTGGGCCAAGCATCAGTCCAGGGAGTCAGTACATAAAATGCGACTCTCCTTCCCTGGCTCACCTTCTAAACTGCCCCAGCTCCTGCCTCTGTGGAGACACTGTACACTGATGCTTAGGCTAACACCAAGGGATGCAAGTGTATGACACATTTAATTTACTTTACACAGCGGTAGATAGTGCCAATATCAAGGTCTCCATTCTGTAGTCTGGCAAACTAAAGTTCTAAGAAGTAAATTCACCTGATCATAATGCAGTGGAACTGGGGCTTATATATGTTTATTCTGGCTCTCATTATTTCAAGACTTCACTACTTTCCCTTCCTTGACCTTCAGCTAGGCTTGTCCTAGAATCCCCAAACTGGAGAGTCCCTACTTTCTCTGTTCCTACTCTGGGGTTACCCAGTGTGACCAGAGAAAGTCATGAAATGATGCTGATTGAGTCCTTGACAAAGTTCTAGCCAGTGCTTTGTTTGACTACTAGAATCTATAGTTCAAGATGATGAGTGAATTTCTACCTGTGCAAGGGATGAACCAGCCCCTGGATGTGACTTGAACTTGGATATCACTAATTGTATCCTGAAATTCCCTTCTGATGAGATTCCTTTCCAAAACAGAAGAAATACTTCCAAAAAGGATTGTTTATTTTAATCCTTAAGAATGAAAAGACTGTTTAAGAATTTTTAAAAACATTCAAGATTAAAAGGAAATTAGCAGGAAACATTTTTCTTTCTAAAGTACAGTTACTTACAACCAGGTTTAAAAGTTTAGCAATTTTCCCCCTTTATAACTTCAGTAAGAAATTTCTTATTGAAATTCCTTTTATTTCATTCATCAAAGCTCCTTCCAAGGTCATTTTCAAGTTAATTATGAGTAAACAAATGGAAAAGATGGCCCTCTTTGAGAAGATAACTATAAATAGATGTATGAAATAACTGAATAGCATAAAAATGAATTGAACTAACCATAAATAAACTCTTCCCAAAAAAAAAACCCTAGGATCAGATATATTCTCAAGCAAACTATCAAATATTCAAAGAAAAATGAATACCTCTAATAAATAGGATGCTTACAATAACTGAGGTTTTATTCTACTTCCTTTTGATCTCTTTTTATGGTCAACTGGGGTCCTGGTAACTAAATCAGGAAGTAATCAAGTAGAAAAAGAAAATACAGGCTGAACTTAATGAACATTGGTTGAAAAAACATTTTTTAAATTAGCAAATGAACTTCAACAATAAATTAGTAAGACTGTACACTATTACTAGACTGGGTTTGTACTAGGAATTCAGGGTTAGTTCCATGTAAGGAAGACTATAAACATAATAAATCATGTTAATAATTTAAATAATTAAAATGTTATTGTCATACATTGTTATTATTATATATTGTTATTATACAATGTTATTATTATATTAACTAGAAAGGCCTTTGACAAAAACCAACACTTATTTCTATTTAAAATCTAGAAATCTGTGGGAGTAGAAACACAGAAGAAAAACAACTGCTTGATCATATGGGTTGATGGGGATATGATTGAGGATGTAGAGAAACGATCACCCTAGGGCAAATAATAATATGGAAATAGGTCTTGATCAATGATACATGTGGAATTGCATGTTGGCTATGGGGGGGATGAAAGAACATGAATCATGGAACCATGGAAAATATTCTACATTAATTAATTAAATAAAAAAATTTTAATTAAAAAATTAAATCTAGAAGTCATAGGAATAAATGGTCTTTCCTTAATACAACAATTAGTAATTATCTAAATCCAAAAACAACCTTATATAACTGGAAAAAAAAGTTAGGTAACTATGGATAGGGAAAGATTTCTCATTTCCAGGCTACAGAAGGAACTTTTTCAGAGTTCTATAATAAGGAGCCATTCACCAGTAGATAAATGGTCAAAAAATATGAACAGGCAGTTTAAAAAAAAATAAACCTATCAATAGCCATATTTTTAAAATGCTGTTAAACACTAGTATTTAAAGAAATGAAAGTGGAAACAATTTTGAGATTCTATATCACAGACTATATTCTATATACATAGATTCTATATCACAGCAAACATGCTGAAAGAGGAAAGTGACAAATGCTAGAGGAGCTGTAGGTAAACAGACATACTGGTGCATTGTTGATGGAGTTGTAAACTGGTCCAGACAATCTGGCAATCAAGTCAAAACAATGCTCCGTAAGTTAACAAACTACCATACCTTTTGACCCAGCTATATCACCACTAGACCTATACCTCCAAAGATATCAGAAAAAGAGGAAAGATATCTAAAAAGAACATATACAAAAATATTTATAGCAGCCCTTTTCAGAGTGGCCAAAATTTTCAAACTAAATATGTGCCCTCCTAGGAGGGGGAGTCAAGATGGCAGTGTAGAGGCAGCAAAAGTTCAGACCTCTGAAAACCCTTACTGAGTACAAACTAAATGCTCCTAGGGAACTGAAAATCAAACTTAACAATAGGACAGAGCCAAGTAACCCTCCTGCTGGACTCAACTTAAAAGGTATGCTCCCCAAAAGCCAGAACTTGAGAACACTCAGGTTTAAGGGGAAGGAAGAAGGAAGGTCCCCAGGACCCCTCCCCCACCTAGAGCGCTAAGCCTCCAGTGACAGCTGGAACCTCTGGGTAGACAAGGGTGCTGGTCTGGAGGGAGTACCATGCAGGAAAAGCTGTGCCAGGCTCAGAGCATCAAACACAGCTGATGGGAAAGCAGTTAGAGAAGAAGGGCAGAGTGGGCAGCAGAGACATTCCATATTGTGCCCCCCCTTCCTGAGGTTTTGGCCTCAGGGCACACACAGCTCTACAACTCAGCTGGACTTAATCTCATCAAAGCTTTCAGAGGGCCAGGAAGCTCAAGCTCTAACACCCCTCCCCCACAGACTGTGCTGAGAGATTTTCTGACTAAACTCCAAGGGTGAAGGTTGACAGAAAAGCCCAAAACCATAGATCCAACAAAAAAAAATGAGAGGAACAAGAGCTCAGGCAACTGCAGGGAGTAAAGAAGGGGTAAATATGAGCAAACAACAGAAAAAGAAAAAAGAAATTACAATCGACAGTTTCTATCCAGGCAATGAACAAAGAGCAAATGGAACAGAGAAGGATGAAGGAACACCAAGCAAAAAAACAGAAACCCCAGCGAATTAGATACAGGCTCTGGAATAACTCAAAATACAATTCAAAACACAATTAAGAGAGACTGAAGACAACTGGGGAAAAGAACTTAAAAAGCAAGATAAGTCATCTGGAAACAGAAAACTGTCTTGAAAACCAAAATTAATCAGCTTGAAAATGAGGCAAAGGATATGAAAGATAAGAAGGAGAAGGAGGACCAAAAATCCAGGGATTAAATCCAGTCTTTAAAAACCAGAACACAACAATTAGAAGCAAGTGACTTCACAAGGCATCAGGACACTATAAAACAACATCAAAAGAATGAAAAAATTGAGGAAAATATGAAGCACCTCATTCACAAAACAGAAGATTTAGAAAATCATTCCAAGAGAGACTACTTAAGAATCATTGGTCTACCAGAAGACCATGACAAAAGAAAAATCCTGGACATCATCCTACAGGAAATTATCTAAGAAAACTGCCCTGATATTCTAGAACAAGAGGGAAAAGTGGAGATTGAAAGAATCCACAGATCACCTCCTGTACTTAATCCCCAACTGCCAATACTCAAGAATGTTATAGTCAAATTCAAAAACCATCAGACTAAGGAAAAAATATTACAAGCTTTTAAGAATAAGGCATTCAGATACCATGGAACCACAGTGAGGATAATGCAGGATCTGGCTGCATCTACACTGAAGGACCAAAAGGCATATAATATGCTATTCCGGAAAGCAAGGGAACTAGGTCTACAACCAAGAATCAACTACCCAGAAAAACTGACTATATTCTTACAGGGGAAAGTATGGTCATTTAACAAAATAGAAGAATTCCAAGCATTTGTAAAGAAAAGACCAGACCTGAGTAGAAAATTTGATTCCCAAACACAGAACTCCAGAGAATAATCAAAAGGTAATTAAGAAAGAGGGGGGAAAAGGAAAAAAAACTTTTTTAAGAGACCCAATAAGTTAAAATGATATGTATGCCTATAAGAAAAGAGGTCATTGGTAAGTCTTAAAAATTGTTACTATCACCTGGGTAGCTAGAAGAATTATACTTAGAGGGAACAGTGACAAACTGAATAGGATGAAATGCCAAGACATAATTATGTATACAGATATATGTATGCATAAATACACATATATGTGTGTGCATATATATATATATATACAACTAGAGCTAAAAAAGAGGTTAATACTAAAAGAAATAGGAAAAGAAACAGAAGGGGGTAAATTTATATGTCACAAAGAAGCACATGGCGGGAGAGGGGGAGAACATCAATACACTGGAAGGGTAAAGAAGTTAGAGAGAGGAAATACTCAATTCTTACATGCATTGAAATTGACTCAAAGAGGGAAAAACAACCAAATACATTGGGGAAGAGAACTAATTTGTGCTCTATAGGGAAGTAGAAGGGTAACAAATGGATTGGTGGGGAGGGAAGGAGTACAAGGGAGGGAGAGGGTGGGGAGGTAGTTTTAAAAGACTGTAAAGAAAATAAGGGGGAAATAAGAAGGGAGGCTACAGGTAGAAAGGGAAGTAAATTAAGGGTGGGAATTAGGGGGACTGATTAAAAACAAAACATTGGTATAGAAGGAAATAGTGAAAGAAGAAAAGACAGGACTAGGAGAGGAAATCAAAATGCTGGGAAATACACAACTAGTAATCATAACTCTGAATGTAAATGGAATGAACTCACCCATAAAACGCAAGCAAATAGCAGAGTGGATTAGAAACCAAACCCCTACCATATGCTGTCTACAAGAAACACACATGAGGAAGGTAGATATGCATAGGGTGAAAGTAAGAGGATGGAGCCATATCTATTGGGCATCAACTGATAAAAAGAAGGCAGGAGTCACAATCATGATATCTGACAAAGCCAAAGTAAGAATAAATCTAGTTAAAAGAGATAGGGAAGGTAATTACATCCTGATAAAAGGTAATATAGACAATGAGGAAATATCAGTACTCAACATGTATACACCAAATGACATAGCATCCAAATTTCTAAAGGAGAAACTAGTGGAGCTCAAGGATGAAATAGATAGAAAAACTATACTAGTGGGAGACCTGAACCTTCCTCTACCTGAACTAGATAAATAAAACCAAAAAATAAATAAGAAAGAGGTAAGAGAAGTGAATGAAATCTTAGAAAAATTAGAGTTAGTAGATATGTGGAGAAAAATAAATAGGGACAAAAAGGAAGACACCTTCTTTTCAGCAGCACATGGTACATTCACAAAAATTGACCATGTATTAGGGCATAAAAACATTGCAAACAAGTGCAAAAGAGCAGAAATAATAAATGCAACCTCCTCAGATCACAATGCAATGAAAATAATAATTAGGAAGGGTATATGGAGAGGCAAATCAAAAATTAATTGGAAATTAAACAATATGATTCCCCAAAATCAGTTAGTTAAAGAACAAATCATAGAAACAATTAATAATTTCATTGAAGAAAATGACAATGATGAGACATCCTTTCAAAATCTATGGGATGCAGCCAAAGCAGTACTCAGGGGAAAATTTATATCCTTGGGTTCATATATTAATGAATTAGGGAAGGCAGAGGTCAATGAATTGGGCATGCAAATTAAAAAACTAGAAAGTGAACAAATTAAAAATCCTCAAATGAAGACTAAATTAGAGATCCTAAAAATCAAAGGAGAAATTAATAAAATTGAAAGTCAAAGAAATATTAATTTAATAAATAAGACTAGAAGCTGGTACTTTTTTAAAAAACAAATAAAATAGACAAAGTACTGGTCAATCTAACTTAAAAAGGAAAGAAAAAACCAAATTGACAGTATCCAAGATGAAAAGGGAGACCTCACCTCTAATGAAGAGGAAATTAAGGCAATCATTAAAGATTATTATGCCCAATTATATGGCAATAAATATGGCAATCTAGGTGATATGGATAAATATTTACAAAAAAATAAATTGCCTAGACTAACAGAGGAAGAGATAAACTACCTAAACAACCCCATATCAGAAAGAAAAATTGTACAAGCCATCAAAGAACGCCCTAAGAAAAATTCCCCAGGCCAAGAGGGATTCACAAATTAATTCTATCAAACATTCAAAGAACAACTAATTCAAATATTATACAAACTATTTGACAGAATAAGCAAAGAAAGAGTTCTACCAAATCCCTTTTATGACACAAATATGGTACTGATTCCAAAGCCAGGCAGATCAAAAACAAAGAAAGAAAACTACAGACCAATCTCCTTAATGAATATAAATGCAAAAATCTTAAATAGGATACTAGCAAAAAGACTCCAGCAAGTGATCACGAGGGTTGTTCACTATGACCAGGTAGGATTCATACGAGGAATGCAAGGATGGTTCAATATTAAGAAAACCATCCACATAATTGACCATATCAACAAGCAAACCAACAAAAATCACATGATTATCTCAATATATGCAGAAAAAGCCTTTGATCAAAATATAACACTCATTCCTATTGAAAACACTGGAAAGTATAGGAATAGAAGGGCCTTTCCTAAAAATAATAAACAGTATATATCTAAAACCATCAGCAAACATCATCTGCAATGGGTAAAAACTAGACACATTCCCAATAAGATCAGGAGTCAAACAAGGATGCCCATTATCACCTCTATTATTTAACATTGTACTAGAAACACTAGCAGTAGCAATTAGAGAAGAAAAAACTGAAGGTATTAAAATAGGCAATGAGGAGACCAAGCTATCACTCTTTGCAGATGATATGATGATCTACTTAAAGAATCCTAGAGAATCAACCAAAAAGCTGGTGGAAATAATCAACAACTTTAGCAAAGTTGCAGGATACAAAATAAACCATGACATGAACAGGCAGTTCTCTGCCAAAGAAATCAAAACTATCAATAAGCACATGAAAAAGTGCTCTAAATCTCTTATAATCAGAGAGATGCAAATCAAAACAACTCTGAGGTATCACCACACACCTAGCAGATTGGCTAACATGACAGCTATGGAAAGTAATGAATGCTGGAGGGGATGTGGCAAAGTAGGGACACTAATTCATTGCTGGTGGAGTTGTGAATTGATCCAGCCATTCTGGAAGGCAATTTGGAATTATGCCCAAAGGACAATAAAAGACTGTCTGCCCTTTGATCCAGCCATAGCACTGCTGGGTTTGTACCCCAAAGAGATAATGGACAAAAAGACTTGTACAAGAATATTCATAGCAGCATTCTTTGTGGTGGCCAAAAATTGGGAAATGAGGGGATGCCCTTCGATTGGGGAATGGCTGAACACATTGTGGTATCTTTTGGTGATGGAATACTATTGTGCTAAAAGGAATAATAAAGTGGAGGAATTCCATGGAGACTGGAACAACCTCCAGGAAGTGATGCAGAGTGAGAGGAGCAGAACCAGGAGAACATTGTACACAGAGACAGATACACTGTGGTACAATCGAATGTAATGGACTTCGCTAGTAGCAGCAATGCAATGATCCTGAACAAACCAGAGGGATCTATGAGAAAAACCACTATCCACAAGCAGAGGACAAACTGTGGGAGTAAAAACACCGAGGAAAAACAACTGCTTGATGACATGGGTCAAGGGGATACGATTGGGGATGTAGACTCTGGGTGAACATCCTGGTGCAAACACCAACAACATGGAAATAGATTTTGATCAAGGACACATGTAATACCCAGTGGAATTGCATGTCAGCTACAGGAAGGGGGGAGGGAGGGAAAGAATATGATTCTTGTAACCAAGGAATAATGTTTGAAATTTACTAAATTAATTAATTAATTCATATGTGCTCTCCTGTGGGAGATGGATAAATAAATTATCACATACGAATGTAATAGAATATTATTGTGCTATAGGAAATAATGAAGTGGACTATTTCAGAGGAAACTGGGAAGGCTTTTAGGAACTGATACAGAATGAAGTGAATAGAACAATGAGAATAATTTGCACAATGATAACAACATTATAGAGAAAAACAACTTGGAAAGATTTTAGAATTTCAATCAATACAATGATTTAAAAAAAAAAAAAGCAAAGATGAAATACCACTCGTCTCCTGAAGGAGTGGTGATAAACTTTAAATACAAAAAAAAAAGATGTTTTCTGACATGGCTATAGGGGGATTTATTTTGCAGGAGTATGTAGCTTTACATTGAGGGATTTACTTTACTCAGCAGAGCAAGGGTTAATGAAAAATAAATTAATTTTTAAAATATTAGTTAATTAAAAAATAATAAACTATAAAAAGTTGTATAGAGTTAATGGTTTTCTTTTAAAGGAGAGCTACTTGTAACCACATAGTTTGCATGCTAAAAGTTCAACAATTTGGGGAAACCCTTTTGTAACTTCTCTAAGAAACCTTATTGGACATCCCCTTTCTTTCCCCTTTGATCTAAGTTAATTATAACTTCTTCCAAGGTCATTCTCGGGTTAATTATTAGTAAGCAAACTGGGAAAGCTGCCCACCTTAAGATTATAGCTGCCTCCTAACATTATCAAATAAGAGTCATCCTTGGGCTACTTAAGAGTAACTATCTGTTATTGGCCTCTCCCCAAAATGAGAACTCTCTCTTTCTGAAATTGCCAAGGGGAGAGGAGGCTGAAAGACCAATGGCAAGTCCAGAAAAGACCACAGAGGATCTCAGGCAACTGTGCCTGGATGATGAACATCCTCACACCTTCATGGCCAATCAAAAAAATAAGATTTGGGGATAAGTGATGTTCGAAATGGTGCTTTTTTCTATTAATAAGCAAGACTAATCCAAGACTCCAGTTACATTGCAATAGCCCTCATGAGGATGTGGATGCTTCTATATGTTGCTGCCTGGCTGGCCCAGAGTCAGGAGTGATACAGAGCTATGTTCTATGTTGCTCTCTTGGAAGCACCCAGATGTTCCTGGAAGATTTCAAATTCCCTCTTCACCCTAATCATCTAAGATTTGCTTCGTTTTGCCATATCCTCCAATAAGTCTTTCTTTAGGGGGCAGCTGGGTTTCTCAGTAGATAGAGAGCCAGGTCTAGAGATGGGAGGTCCTGGGTTCAAATCTGACCTCAGACATTTCCCAGCTGTGTGACCTTGGGCAAGTCACTTAGCCTACCCCATTGCCTAGCCCTTACCACTCTTCTGCCTTGGAACCAATACACAGTATTGATTCTAAGATGGAAGGGAGTGGTTTAAAAATAATAATAAGTAAATCTTTCTTTAATATATACAAGTTGTGCATTCAATTTTATTTTTATCCTTAGTGGCATAAGGGGAGCATATGCTAAATAACTGTCTGTTTAGAGAACATCTATTGCTTGATGGTAGAAAATGGGCAGGAGACCCTCTGTCCAAATCGTGAAACGTTAGCTTTTCTGACTGCTCTGCATCCACCTTACATCCACAGACAGACTGCAAAACTGGGTCTGCAGACAAACCTCCCCATATCTTTTGCAGACAGACAATTGCTCTCTAACCAGGTTTCCCCTCTGGTACTGTAATGATGGCATCGAGTACAGCCTGTCCATTTTACACATGAGGAAACTAAGGTGCAAGAGAGGCTAAATGCTGGATCTAAAATCACTCGGGCAATAATGAGCAGAGTCTGTGCTTGAATCAAGGTCTTCTGACACCAAATCTGGTGTTGCTTCTTCGGCATCATACTGACCATTCAAAACAAATGGGGCCACCAGGGATTAAACTCGGGACCGAAGACACGTAAAAGCTGTGCTCTACCACTGAGCTCCCACCCCAAAGGGATGGTTCCACTGAGGAATCTCAAGTTTGGGGTCATCTGCAAACATGATAAATATCTCATCTCTCTCTTCATCTAAATCATTCCCTTAACTGTTAAAGAGCACGAGGTCAAGGACAGGTTATTGGAAACTCCAGAAAACTCCCTCCAAGTTGACATCAGTGCAATAATGATCATCTTTGAGATCCAGTCATTCGGGACCTGGATTTCTAAATCCAACTCTATAATCAGCTAGTTCGAAAATCTCATCTACAGTGGACAGAGCCCCAGGGCTGCAATTCAGAAGATCTGATTTCAAATCCAGCCTCAGATACTTATTGGCTAGATGACTCTGGACAAGTCATTTAACCTCTGCCTGCCTCCGATTCCTCAGTTCTAAATGAGGATCATAATCGTCCCTCCCTCCTATGGTTGTTGTGAGGATCAAATGAGTTAAATGAGTTTGACATATTAGGCACTATATAAATGCTTAACCCCTTCCTTTCCCCACAAAACTTATGCACAGGATTTGATAATTTAAAAAAAAGCCAGGGGGAATTGCTCAAAATAATTTTCATGGGCGATTTTCAAAAATTGAATCCAAAAACACTTCAAGTTAAATTTACAAACCAGATTTGTTCTGAATATGAGCATGTCTTTTACTTGTCATTCAATATAACAGGATTTGTGAAGTTTCTAACAATGCACTGAAAAGATTTTGCCTGAAGGATTTACAGGGTTTTGTAAACAAGAGTCCATTTTATTTACAACTGGCCATAGAAGCCGAAACACACCTCAAACCCAGTTCTCTGGAAATGGACATCCAACTTTTACTATATTAATAATATATATGTTAATATCACTGTCAAGATGACTATCACTGTACAATGTGGGGTCTCCAAGAGAGAGCGCTGAAATGCATATTCCCCATGTGGCAGATTGTGACCACAAAGGCAAAACTAGAAATAATAAAAAAAAAAAGATGTGGTCTCTTCTTAATCGAGCATGTTAGTTTTTTTGTGATCACCACTTCCTTTTCTAAATGGTCGCTGGTTATTAGCAGGGAGTGGGGTTCTTCAGTTTACAGGTGAAAGCAGGAGAAAAGGTCCTCAGCTCTTCTGCACCCAGTCTTTTCTATTTGAATCATCCCACAATTGGCATCCTGAGGATGCTAATGACAAAAAGGACTGTTCTGGCTTTAAGTCAAATAAAAATTTAGTCTGAAAGAGCCCAAAGACAATCCTAAGATCCTTAGGACTTCTATAAAGAAGCTGGCTACATAGAGCTTGGTGAAGTCTGAATTTTTTTTTTAAAGAACTAAACTAACACTTGAGTTACAGATTAAAAAATTGACAATTCTCATTTCTTTGTGGCAGAGCTTCTTAACCTAGAACCCACTAACTGCATTTTTTTTACATTGCAATGATGTGCAGTTTTTTTTCTTTAAAAAAATATTTCTTTCTTTATTTTAAGTATTTTCCCATGGTTAAATGATTCAAGTTCTCTCCCTTCCCTCTTCCCTCCCTCATCCCAGAGCTGACAAGCAATTCCACTGGGTTATACATGTATTATCACTCAATACCTATTTCCATATTATTCATTTGTGTAATAGAGTCATCTTTAAAAACCAAAACCCCAATCATATACCCATACAAACAAGTGATAAATCATACATTTTTCTTCCGTGTTTCCGCTCCCACAGTTCTTCCTCTGGATGTTGATAGTGTTCTTTCTCCTAAGTCCCTCAGGATTGTCCTGGATCATTGCATTGATACTAGTAGCAAAGTCTATTACCTTTGATCATCCCACAGTGTTTCAGATACTATGTACAATGTTCTCCTGGTTCTGCTCATTTCACTCCACATCACTTTATGGATGTATTTCCAATTCATATGGAACACTAACTGCTTTCTAAAAAAAAGTTTTAATTCTTTCAATACTTTTGTTTTCTTTATAATCTTTATGAAGTTTATTTTGTTTCATTAAGGAAACTGAGGCCCAGAGAGGTTATAAATTATCTCAAGGTTACCTGTCTGTATAACAAAACCAGTTTAAAATTCCCACTCTTTGAATAAAAAAAAATGTTTGTACAAAAATATTTATAGCTGTGCTCTTTGTGGTAGCAAAAAACTGGAAAGTGAGAGGGTGTCCATTGATCGGGGAGTGGCTGAACACATTGTGGTATCTGATGGGGATGGAATATCATTGTGCTATGAGGAATAATAAACTGCTGGATTTCTATAAGACTTGGAAGAACCTCCACAAACTGATTGGAGATATGAGAAAAAAGGTGATCTACGTCGAGAAAGAACTGTGGGAGTAGAAAATGCAGAAGAAAAACATGTGGTTTATCACTTGTTTATGTGGGTATAGGATTTGGGGTTTGGGTTTTTAAAAGATGACTCCATTACAAAAATGAATAATATGGAAATGGGTATTGAGTGATAATACATGTATAACCCAGTGGAATTGCTTCTCAGTTGCAGGAGTGGGGAGGAAAGAGGGGAAGGAAAGAACATGAATCATGTGACCATGGAAAAATACTTGTGAACAAATAAATTAATGATTAAAAATAAATTAATTTTAAAATAAGATACAAAGAAGAAGGAAAAAGGAGGAAGAAGGAGGAGGAGGAAGAGGAGGAGGATCAGTAGGAAGAGAAGAAGGAGAAGAAGGAAGTGGAGAAGGAGGTGGAAGAGGAGGAGGAAGAGAAGGAGGAGGAGAAGGAGGAGGAGGAAGAGAAGGAGGAGGAGAAGAAGGAGGAGGAGGAGAAGGAGGAGGAGAAGGAGAAGGAGAATCCTCACTCTTTGGGGAAGACAGCAGCCTATAACAGAAAACTAAGAGTTGGGGGGTGGGGGGGAATGGCACCAACAGATGAGGAGAAATGACCAGCAGATGGCAGCAGAGAACAGTCATTACAGATCTCTACCAAGTAGATGTCTTCACATGTATACTCCAATTATATATTTTCCCTACAAGAATTCCCTCTCCAACTGGTAGTGTGATCAGCTGCAGCAGAGCTCATCCATGGGTGTATGGAGGGGTCTTTCTAATTGAATATTTTGCTTTGCTATATGAGTAAAACCAAATATAGAATCCCGAAAGCCACTGATTTTGAATGGCCATGCCAAAAGCCAGCAGCAAGGGGACACTTTCTAGGTTAGGCAGCCCCAGGGGCTAAACTTGTCCTTAAATAGTATTCAAGCATTGATGCTGAACTGTCTGGACATTTCCGGGAGGACTAGCACCTCAGGTGGGAGGGCTTGCCAACCACATTTCAGGACTGCTCACCCACCTTTGGTTTCCACCAACTCATTAGTGGCTCCAAGAAGTAACGTGTACAGCAGCCAGGCTCCCTGTAAAACTATTAAGAGGGATGTTTACCCCAAGCTTGTGAAGCCTTCTCCCAGTGGAATGGACAAATGAGAACAATTGATTCCATCAGTCATGAGGATCATTTAAGCAAGCATTGTGGAATGCTTAGAACTTGGGCAGACACTGAAGAATACAAGATCATCCCCTGCATCCCCAGCCAACAACATTAGTCATCCTGATTTTGTCTTGCCACTGGACTTCAATGACTCTAAGAGAAAGTATAGCGAATGATTTTTTGTAACTGCTTCACTAAAATCCAATTCTCCTGAAAGTCAAGGCGTGGCTTAGGACAGTGTCATTGGCCTTCTTAGAAAATGAAGGACAAACAACAACAACAAAACATAGTATTTAAGCATCCCCAGTCCTGCCTCAATCCTTCCCTCTCAAAGATCACTGAGATTGCCTCAATAGTCTCATCCCTCAGTTGTTTGTTTGTTTTTTTCCATTAACCCATATTTTAGCTAGTCGGAGCATGATGCTCCCATATCTCATCTTATCACCTGTCATTTAGCCTGTGGGAAATACTATAAGGAGGGCAACATGCAGAAGAAAATGTCGGGTTTCAAATTTATTAAGAGTAATAAGTTCTCTCTGACTGTGTAGTACCTCAAATGGCATAAAGAGAGCTAAAAAAAAAAAAGGATAGATTTGGAATGAGACAGCCTGAGTTCAAATCTGCTCCTGCTACTTCCTGGCCATGTGATGCTGAGCAAGTTTAACCTCTGAGGGCCTCAGTTTCCTCGTGTGTAAAATGAGGTTTTGGACTAGATGGTCCCAAAGGTCCCTCTCTCTAAATAGATGATTCTATGAAAGAACAAGAACACTAAGCTTGGGGTCAAGAAATGGAACTAACTGATTGGATCTCTGTAGTCTGGTTTCTTGACTTGTCTGAACCCTAGTTTTTTCTCCTCTAAAAATGAAGGAACTGGGGGTAGCTGGGTAGCTCATTGGACTGAGAGCCAAGCCCAGAGATGGGAGGTCCTAGGTTCAAATCTGGCCTCAGACCCTTCCCAGCTATGTGACTCTGGGCAAGTCACTTCACCTCCATTGCCTAGCCCTTACCACTCTTCTGCCTTGTAACCAATACCCAGTATTGATTCCAAGATGGAAGGTGAGGGTTATTAAAGAAAAAATAAAAGATAAAAATGAAGGAAGTATACAGAAACTGAAGCAGAATGAAAAAATTAGAACTGGGAGAACATTGTACACAATAACAGCAATATCTGACAATGAGTGTCTGTGATAACTTGGCTACTCTCAGCAATGCAATGATCTGGGGCAATCCTGAAAGACTGATGGCAGAGAATGCCCTCTACCTGCAGAGAAAGTGCTGTTGGATTTGTCTTTCATATCAGTGTATTTTGGGTTTTATTTGGGTTTTGGTTCTGAATGACCTTGCTCTTACTACAATGACCAATATGGAAGGGGGGGTTTGCATGGCAATTTTTAAAAAATGGAAAATAAAAAATAAAACAAAGCACTGGATTCAATTACAACTACAAAGGAATGGAGGCTCAGAGAGTTAACTGACTTCTCTTAGGTCATACAGCTGACAAGTGCCAGAGCAATATTTTGAACTTGGTTCCCTTTTGTTTTTAAATTCAGAGCTCTTTCCATTATATTGCCTCCAAATGAGCATTCTGGTACATTCTAGCTCTAGAATGATGGTTCTGCCCTTCTGTTTTTCACCTCTGGTCTTTCTTGCTCCCTCATCTCACCCTATTATCATTCAGTTCCTTGAAAATGCTATAATAAAGGCACATGCAAGAGAAAATGGTAGGTTTCAAGAGCCCTACACAAAAGGAGAGAGATGATAAGGAAAAATAGAATAAAAGGATCATGGGCTTGGATCCGGAAACACAGAGGTCACCTAGTCCAACCTCCTCATTTTAACAATGAAGAAGCAGACCCCAGAGAGGTGAATTTGCCCTAAGTCACCTAGGAGTAAGCCACAGATCCAGAATTTGAACCCAAGTCCTTGGACTCCAAAGGCGGCATGCTTTCCACTGCACCCTATCTTCTAAGTCACCCAAATCACACTCTGTTCGATGCTGGGCTCTAGCCCTGTACCTTATTTAAGGACAAGGATCCTAGTCCCTCTTTAACTATTCCTTAGAGAAAAACGAAAAGGGGGACTCAAACGTGTGACTGCATTTTCCGCTCAAGAGAAGACATTTACCTCCTTGGCCAGCAGGTGGCAGCATAAGGCTGTATCCTTGAGTGTGTGTGCTACTGGAGCGCTCCATTCCAGCCCAGATCTAGGTCCCTCCCTGATGGGCTTAGAGAGGTAGCATCCTTACCTAGAGCAGTGCGCTATGAGAATTTATATCCCTGGAGTAATACATGGAGCAAGACCTAAGTAATAATGACGTCAGTCCTTTGTAAACAACCTGCGATTTGTTCTTCCTCCAAGCTCTTTTCCAGCAAATATTTAAGTACCAATTATCAATGCTATCATCAAATCACTAAGTACTTAATATGTACCCTTAAGCTTTCTCGTCTGTGGCCCTCTCAGTCTCTTAGATTTAAATAAATAAATATAACCAAGTAGGGGGAAAAATGAGTCATTAACAGTGTAAGAAATGATGCAAAGACACTCAAATATTGGCATCTCGGTGGTACAATAGAGTCAGGAAGACGGGGATTTAATCTCACCTTAGACATTAGCTCTGTGACCCTGGACAAGTCATTTAACTGCAATTTGCCTCTATGTAAAATGAGAAAAATAATAGCACCTACTTCACAGGTTTGTTATGAGACTCAAATGAGATCATATTTGCCCAGGGCTTTGCAACCTCCAAGCACAATATAAATACTAGTTGTTACTATTATTAGGCAGCTAGGTGCCAAGGTGTAGAGAGCTCTTGGACTGGAATTAGGAAGATCCATCTTTCTGAGTTCAAATCTAGCCCCAGATACTTAGTTAACTGTGTGACCCTGGACAAATCACTTAACCCTGCTTGCCTCAGTTTCCTTATCTGTAAAATTAAGTGGAGAAGGAAAAGGCAAACCACTGTACTGTCTTTGCCAAGAAAGCTCCCAAAGAGATCACAGAGTCAGAAACTGCTGAACAAACAACAAAATTGTTATTGTTTAATTACCATTTTTATTATTTAATGTTATTTATTATTTGATATTATTTAAATATTTCAACAATATGTCACAGTGATAAAGCTTAAAGCCAGAATTGCATCTAACCATCACCTGCAACTACTGACCCTATCAATTCTAATAACAACAGTCCCCCTACTTAGCTCTCTCAGGATACAAAAGTCTCTTAAAAATTCATTTTAAGGTATCGTCCCTAGAGTCTATCATTTTTTGATTGGGCAAGAGTGAGATTCAGTTCTCTCTTGAAATGTCTCTTCAGACTCTTTCTCCTTCACACTAAACTCATTCAGTCTCTCAATAAAGAACTATTCTTAGTCTTTTCTCTCTATTTTCAAGCAGTCTCTTGCCAACCATAACAATTAACTGTAGATGACAAAGTACCTCTTCTCCACGATTCTATAAGATTCAATAACAATATGAATGATCTCTTTACCCCTGAAGCTGTTATTACATTTAAATGTTATTTCCCAGATAAACTGTAAAATCATTGAGTCTAGGGGCTACTGGCATTCCTCAATTGATAATGATTTTTTAAGAGAGATGGACAGGAAGTCCTCAGAGAAGACCTCTAAGATATCAACAGCCATGTGAGGGAAGGGGAAAGGGCATCACTGCTAATTAGAGAAATGCAAAATAGATAACTCTGTGGATCCACTTGACACTCTTAAGATTGGCCAAAATGACCCCAAAAAAGACAAATTGGAGGGGCTGTGAGAAAACACATAAACTAATATGCTATTGGAGAAGCTGTGAATTGGATCAGACATTCTGGAAAGCAATTTAGAAGTACGCCCAAATAATTAGTAAACTACATGCATCCTTGGACCCAACAATATCACCTCCAGGACTTTACCACAGAGAGATTTAAAAGGGGGGAGAAGGGCCTAGAAATATAAAAGTATTTCTTCTAGTAACTCTTTTTATGATGGCAAAGAACTAGAAATTCAAGGAGTGCCCATCAACTGGGAGAAGACTAAATGAATGATATTCTATGAATGCAATGGAATATTTCTGTGCTCTAAGAAATGATGGAAGGGGTGGATTCAGGGAAACCTGGGGAAATTATGAAGTTAACAAAGCTAGAAAACCAATGTGACCCTAATACCACCCTTGTAAAGGCAAATAGCTTTAAAAGACTTAAGAACTCTGCTCAGTGAAACGATCAACCAGAATTCCAAAAGATACATGATGACACAAATCCCCACTTCCTGATAGAGAAAGGAAGAATTTAAAATATAAAACGAGACATGCATTTTCCAATATGGCCAGTATAGATTTATTTTGCTTGACCAAGCATATGGGGGGGGGGGGGACAGATTAACCCTTATCTTGTCTCTTAGAACCAATCGGTTCTAAAACAGAAGAGTGGTAAAGACTTAACCAGGATCACAGAGCGAGAAAGTTATCTGAAGCCATATTTGAACCCAGGACCTCCCATCTCTAGGCTTGGCTCTCTCTCCACTCAACCACCTCTCTGTCCCTGAATATTTGTTTTAAGGGGGGTCCCCCCCCTTTTAAATCGGTTGGAATTGAATGAGAGGGAGAAAAAATGTATTTAATTGAAAAGTAAAAGAAAACTGTTAAGAAAGTAGGGATTATGTCATCTTTGTCTATATATCCCCAGCACCTCCTACAATGCCTGGCATATGTCAGTGTTTAATTAATGATTGATTAATTGAATCTGGAGGCAGGAAACCTTGAGTTCAAATTCAGCCTCAGACACTTACTGGCTATGTGACTCTAAGCAAGCCATTTAAATTCTCTGTCCCTTAGTTTCCTCATCTGCAAATAGTACCTATTTCCTGGTATTATTGTAAGCCTAAAGTAAGATTTTTAAATTAATTTGCAAATCTCAAAGTGTTATATAAATAGGACTGAAGGAAGGGAATCAGTAGGATAAGGAAGACCAAAAAGAACAGGAAAAGGAAAGGAATTGGAATCAAAAAGCCATGATAAAAGGATGTGAAATAAAAAGAAATCAACCACCAGAAGGGGAAAATGCTCCAAATCACTAATAGAGAAACACAAACTAAAGCAACACTTAGATTCCATTTGATATTTCCCATCATGTTGGCAAAGTGGTTCAAGGAAGAATGTAACAAATGTTGGAGGGACTGCTGAAAAACAGGCACACCTGTGCATTGTTGGTGAAGCTATGATTTGGTCCAGTCATTTTGTCTTGGCTGCACCCTCAGAAATCTCTGAAGATCAATTTCTAAATGCAGAAGGTTTCCAAATTCTGCATATCTTTGGCCCAGCTATACCACTACTCCACTCCAAAAAGATTTTTTTTAAAAAAGGACCCAAATGTAGATATAGAGCAGCTCTTTTCATAGTAGCTAAACACCTGGAACTAAGGGGATGCCCATCAGTAGGGCATAATTCCTTATTTATATTCCAATAGAGTTGGACCAAGTTGTTTTTAAGGTCCCTTCTAGCTCTGATGGGTAGCTAGATGGCACAGTGTATAGAAGACCACGACTAAAGTCAGGAAGACTCATCTTCTTGAGTTAAAAGTTTGGCCTCAGACTCATAATAGCTGTGTGACCCTAGGGGAGTCACTTAACCCTATTTGGTTCAGTTTCTTCATCTGTAAAATAATCTGGGGAAGGAAATGGCAAATCACTCCAGGATCTTTGCTTTCCCCTCAAAAAAACCAAATGGGGTCACAAAGATTCAGACATAACTAAAACAACCGAACAGCAAGGAGATCACTGTCAGAATATTCTATGTCCTGAGTTTCCCCAAAGGTCTAGGTCTGTATTTAAAGTCCCCTCCAGCTCTGCCATTCTTTATTCTAAGATCTCTTTGATATTTGTGTGCCAAAATTTCTGCCAACTCTAATAACCCATATTTTAATGTTGTGACATTCCATGTCCTTCCCATCTCTGATATTCTATTTTGTAAAATTTCTCCCCAACTGACATTCTATATTCAACTCTATAAAATGGGCACAATAGATAATATAGGTTTAACCCAGTGAAATTGCTTGTCAACTCTGAGAGAGGAGAAAGGAGGGAGACAACAAGAATCATGGAAGCATGCAAAAAATATATTAATAAAGAAATAAATAAAACAATATCTTGAGAATTACATAAAATAAAATAAAATGGGCACAATAATAGCCTTACCTTCCAGGGTAAAGTCACCCATTTGGCTCTCTCTGTGCCTCATCTTGACTTCTCACAGCCTCTAGTTTCCTTTGACACTAACCTCAGGCTTTCCCTTCAACATAAGGCATTTCCTGATCTCACCCTATGCCCAGGGGTTAGTGCCTTGACCTCCAAGGTTACTTTATGTCTATTTTAAATATTAATGTGTATAGCTATGGACCAGATATAGGGATGATCTCTCCACTCATACCCTATGCCAAGTGGGTATACTATGTATTAATTGACAACTACACCAACCTTCACTCAACTCTAAGGGTTACCCATTCATTTCTTTATCTTTCATTATTTCTACCAATTCTTTAACTAGTTTCTAAGGGCATACCTTGGCGTTTTCTTATCAATCAATAGAAATACACAATCTCCCTTATGAGTCAATTCAATCTAAGCTTTGTCCTTGGTTTATAAGTAAGTCAGAGGAGCCTCTTTTCCCACAAGTCTCCACTTTCTCTCTGTCTCTCTTCTTCACTTTCTCTGGCTGTCTGTCTGTCTGTCTCTGTCTCTTTGTCTGCCTGTCTGTCTCTCTCTCACACACACAAAGGGTTATAAAAGGCATTTACAGCTCGTACAAGTTATTAGAATAACAAATAAGAATATAAATTAAAAGAATGACTTACAGTCCAACAGAGTTCTATCAGGATGGTATCTCAAGTCTCTCAGGAATTCCCTTCCAAATATCTCGTCAGGTTCTCTCAGCCAGCTTTCAGAGTCCTCTCACAGCTTCCTCATAGACAATGGTCAACTTGGTATCTTTCTCAGGAAATTGCAGTCTCAGGGACTGCTTCTGCAGCAGATTTACAGTCAATTCTCCCAAGATTTCCTTCCCTCTTAAAGGCACAGTAACAGAAACTATAGCCTGGAGGTAGAAGCTCTTGAACTTGGTGTCCTGTCTACATGTATATGTGGTGTCTCCCCAGTAAATTACTTGAAGGCAAAGATTCTTCGACCTTTGCCTATGTATTACCACCACTAGCACGTATTAGATACTTCATAAAAATTTTTTAATTTAACCAAAAAAAAAAACTCACCTTCCATCTTGGAATCAATACTATGTATTGATTTTAAGGCAGAAGACCAGTAAGGGCTAGGCAATGAGGGTTAAGTGACTTGCCCAGGGTCACAGAGCTGGGAAATGTCTGAGGCCAAATTTGAACCCAGGACCTCCCATCTCTAAGCCTGACTCTCAGTCCACTGAGCTACCCAGTTGCCCCCCCCCCCCGCTTCATAAGTTCTTTATGGTTTTTCATGATTGATGTAAAAAAGAACAGTATCAAGGAAATGAATTCTAAAAGCAGAGATTTAATAAGTTTGAGCTAGGAAGGATCTCATCAAGTCCAGCCACTTCATTTTACAGCTGAAGACATCACAGCCCAAAAGGAGAAAGGCTTCCCTTGTAAGTGAGATTGCATTGCAGAAATGGACTAATTCCTGATTGTGCATGTCACAGTTTTCCTGTCGGGGACTCTGGAACAAGCTTACACAGGTAATGGGGTGCAGTGCCAGGATTTAAACCGCCTTTTGATGTGAAAGTTCTCTTTTCAATGCACAGCATTTCTCTGGCTTTGCCAGGTTTGGGTTTAAAAGAAAAGTGTTTTCCCCCTAAGCCAGAGTCCTTTGTCTTGGGCAGGATTAAAAGCCGCTACTAAAGGGGGCAGCTCAGGAAACCTGCTTTCAGGAAGACTCATCGGAAGCGGCTTCTCTGAGGCGGGGTTTGTGTGTGTCCCCAAGTTACTCTCTAGCATTCCATCACATGAAGATAGGAAGTTCCCTTGAATCTACTTCTTGACTCCTTTAAAAAAAAAAAACGTAAATGTGTTTGTCTAAAATGTCATTTCTACTGAGGAGAAATGTCAGGGTCTCTAAAAAGCTTTTAGCTCTTCAAGAGATTCTCCTGCCCCTCCTCCCTTGGCCCTTTCCCTCCCGATTTTTGTCAGTCTGAAATGAGGTGTTCCCTCAGTTGGCCAGCACATTTCTGCCGGCTACGGTCCCAGTGAGCTCTGGCTGCTTGAGGACAGAGGCAGCTAGCTTAGACGTTTTCCTTCTGTCGTGCCCTGGACTAGATGGTCCAGGATGCCCTGAGCCTGGTCTTCTGAGGATCATCCACCTCCCAGGGGGAATCCCTTCTTCCTTCTAAAGCTAGAAACCCTTCTCAGACCAGGTCACTGTGCTCCATTCCTCTTTTCAGCCGCCCCTAATGAGTCACGTCATGATCATAGCAGCTACTCAGTTCAGGAAATTGTCACATTCCTATATTGCAATTGCAGTTATTAATCTAAAGCTGCTTTATCGTCAATAGATAGCAGGGGGCAGCTGGGTGGCTCAGTGGATGGAGAGCCAGGCCCAGAGATGGGAGACACTTCCTAACTGTGTGACCCTGGACAAGTCACTTACCCCCCCCCATTGCCTAGCCCTTACCACTCTTCTGCCTTAAAATCAATACATAGAATACAAGATGGAAGATGAGAGAGAGAGAGACAGAGAGAGACAGAAGGGGGGGAGAGAGAGAAAGAGAGAGAGGGAGAGAGAGAGAGAGAGACATAGATAGAGAGGGAGGGAAAGAGAGAGACAGAGACAGAGAGAGAGAGAGAGAGAGAGAGAGACAGAGACAGAGACAGAGACAGAGACAGAGACAGAGACAGAGACAGAGACAGAGACAGAGACAGAGACAGAGACATTACTTTCATTAGGCAGGAAAAACAATTTTGGTTCTGGAAACACATGCCTCCTCTTGGTAGAGAAGTGAGGTTCTAGATGCAATTTCTTAGTTCTCCTTAAGTAATTTCCTTTGTAACAAAGAAGGGTTCGTTTGGAGAGAAGACACCAAGTAACTGAAAATGAATGGGAAATGACTGTTGTGGGTTTTAAAATATATCCATTTTAAAATATATTAAAGAGGACATATTATGATAAAAGCCATAACGGTGGGATTTTAGGCACTTTAAGAGATGCTGGGGATCATGGATCTATAGCCAAAGGAGACTTAAGGGCCAGTTTGGACCAACTTCTTTTTTTTTTACCCTTACCTTCTGTCTTAGAGTCAATACTGTGTATTGGCTCCAAGGCAGAAGAGTGGTAAGGGGTAGGCAATGGGGGTCAAGTGACTTGCCCAGGGTCACACAGCTGGGAAGTCTGGACCAACTTCTAATTTTTCAGATAAAAGAAGTAATTAGATGTTGCTGTAGATACACTATTGGATCTGAATCAGGAATTCCTTCTTATATACTTACTAGCTATGTGATCCTAGGCAAATCACTTAACCTGAGCCTCAGTTTCCTCTAATTAGGAAACTATCCTTCCTAATGCATATATATGTCTATAAATATAATCTATAAATGTCCAGAGTCGTTGCTATATGAGATATAGCATGTCTGTAAAGTGCTTTGCAAACCTAAACTTGTTATATAAATGAAAGCTGTTTATGAGGCCTTAAGAGGTTTTGACCTGTCCAAAGACACACAGGAAATAGTGAGTAGTTAGGATTTGAACCCAAATCTGCTGCCTTTTTTCACTGTTTTTCTCACTGAAGGGAGAGGGGGGTCATCCTGGGGGATATTGGTACCTTCCTAGTAGCACCTCCTTGTAGGAAAAAAATCTATCTTTTGTCCAGTTGGGGGCAAAAGAAGTTGTGTCAAGATCCCAGGATCCCCTACTATAATATATCTCATCTATCCCAACCCCTCCTTTTAATGGAACAATAACTAAGAAACTCTGGCTGCCATTCCTTCTCTGGATTCAAGGGATTAGAATGTAGGCAGACTGTTTCTATTGGCAGTACCACCCACCTCAAACTTGTGATGGACATTAGGAGGGTAAACAAGGGGAGGAGAATATATTTATTGATGGGATATCTGAAACTTTTCATCAATAATGACTATCCCTAGATTGCTGAGGAGAGAAAGGGTCTCCTAGGTTGGTCTAGTTTCTTTGCTAGAACCACAGCCACTGTCCCAGAATTCTACCCACCCCCTACTTGCCTCAGCCTGGCAGAGAGGATTAGAGGAAATAGTCTCACGTGGCACCAGAAGGTCTGGTTCTGCTTTGTCTAAGGTCAATGAATCCTTCTTGATTTCCTAGGAGATTCTCATCTCTCAGGTCTCCTCCCTTCCCCATCTTCTCTTCCTAATGTCCCACCTCCCTCCATTCTCCCTTTTTCTTTTCTCTTATTTGTCTTTTTTGCTCCCCTTATTTCACATTTCTCTCATTGTCCCTTTTTGTCTTGTATCTCTCTCTGTTCTTCTTTACTCACATTGTGTCTCATTTTCTTCCTGGCCATCTCTGTCTCTCTGTGTCCTTCCTTCTCTCTGTTTATCTTATGTGCCTTTTTCTCCCTCTTTGTTTTAGTATGTCTTTCAGTCTCCTCTCTCTATGTTTCTGATTTTTCTCTATCACTATCTTTCCTGCTTCTCTCTTTTTTTGCACCTTTCTTTCCATTGTCTGTCTCTGTGTCTTTCTATTCCTCTCTTTCCTTTTGTCAAAATATATGTGTCAAAAAATATATCTCCCCCCTTTTTTTCAGTCTCTGTTTCTTGGTTTCCTTCTAGCTGAGGATTCCTAACCTGAAATCTCTGAAGTTTTTAAAAACTATTTTTATAAGTATTTTAATATAACTGATTTCCTTTATAAGCCATTGTATTTTATTTTATGCATTTAAAAGCACTATTCTGAGGGGTTGTCTATAAGCATTATCAGCCTGCCAAAGGGATCCAGGACACACACCTACAAAAATATTTAAAATCCCTACTTTATCAGTCTTTGGTATTGAAGCCTTTTTCTCTTTCCATTAGTCTCTTTGCTCTTTTCTCTTCCCTCTCTCCTCCTGTGCTCTGCCTCTGTCTTCCCTCTCTATTTCCTCTCTTTTCCAGTGTGTCTTTCATCCCCTCGCCCACCTTATCTTTTTCAAGATGGGTCTCTGTTTCTGTGTCCATGTCTTTGTCTCTTTTTCTCTTTCTCAATTCCAACCTCCTGCCTGGCTTCTCAACTCTCTCTCTCTCTCCTCATAGGCTGACACCTCTTCTCTTCCCCTATTGCCTTATTTCTCTTCCCACTTCCACTTCTTTCTCTCCCAATCCCCTCCTCCATCTTCACTTTTCAATTTCCCAAGTGTTTTCAAACACCATTATCCTAAGAGAGCTCCACTAAAGCTTACATTTTAACTCCTCTTGGTCTCTTGGGGAATAAATAACCTAACAACTTTCCAGGGCTTGTCACAGTTTCCGGGAGCATCTCAACCTCTCCCTGCCCCCTGTGGACTTAACTGATTCTATGCATGTCTCTTCCTTGGTCTGAGCAAGCTCAGTCTCCTCCTGCCTAGCCATGTGCAAATGCTAGAGGATGGTGGAGAGAGAGAGCAAAGCCAAGGATGGAGCCCATCTGACTCACCGGCCCCTGGGAAGAATTGGGAAAGAAGGTCTGCAGCCTAAACGACATTCTGAGGCCAGCAAAAACCATGAGAGTCCCTCGTTGGGTTTTTCTTTCGCCCAGTCCCTTTAAAATCACCTTTTGCTTGAAATAATGCTTCTTTTTATTTTTTTTCCTTTCAGATTCTCTAAAGAATTCTTGGAAGGAAGCCTTCCCACGCAGCCAGCTGCGGGCAGATGTCTATCTGTCAGTCTGAATACACTGAAACTCCATTTGGAACCCCCAGATCAGATCCAATCTGTTTCTATGTGATTTGGATTGCCTAGTTCTTTCTGACTCAAATGGTAAAAGCATAGAAACCTCTGAAAGTGGCAGTGTCGAACCTTAAGGCCCAGTTTAGAATTCTGAAATTCCTTTTCAAACCCTTGGGGCCATTTGGAGTTCGGAGACTCTTCTACGAATCCCCGGGCGCACTTAGAACTTTGGGGCTTCTTTCAGAATTATTTTGTAGTTCAGAAGGCTTTCGACCCGGTCGGGTTTCAGATTTCTGGACAATTTTGGAACCCTCGGACCCTCCTCGATTTCTCTTGACCCCATTTAGAACTCCCTAACTTCCCATTTTGAAGTCTCGGATTCTATTTAGAACGCTGACCCCGTCTAGACCTCGCCGGCTTGCTTTAGCTCTCCCTGACCTGTTTTTGAACTCTCTAATCCCAATACGAACCCTAACCGCCGCTCGGATCCCTCTAACACCGTTTCAAGCTCTCTAATTCCTTCTGACCCGACAGCACCAAAACTGCCTTTCTCCATCAGATCGCCTTTGAAAAGGTGGCGGATGATTCCTGCCTCTAGAATGAATGTGAAACGCCCACCCCCAGTACAGGCTCTTGGCCTCGCACGCACCAACGCCGGAGGAAGGGCGTTGTTTTCCACATTCCCTTCCACTCGCGTTCTTCTCTTTCCCTCCCCTCCCCACTTTTCACGGTGTTTGGATTTTCTTTCTTTAAAGACACGAGCATGCGTGTCTTCTTTACAAAAGAATAACTAGGAAATGAAGTGTGAGTGTGCCCCCAAACTGTGCACACACCGAGCAGACGTACCAAATGCACACTTAACACAGACAATGCTGGGAACGTGCGCACGTACACACTCATCCCCACCCACCACACGCAAGATGCAGGAAGGAGTGACACGGCCGTTGCTGGAAGCAAACCGACCAGCATTTATCCATCCAAACGAACTTTATCCGACTTGGAAGCCCCGACCTCTGTGCCTGACAAGGGTACCCCCTTGCACTCTCCAGAAGAAGGTCGCACGGGTTCCCGAGCGCTGGAAATATTTCTGGGCAAAGCGAATTATCTGAAGGGAGTGTCTGAGGATCTCAAGGATTCTCTGAGAAGGGAGAGTCCTGTTTGGGCTTTAAGACACCCGGATCGATGAGGGGAGGGGAGGAGACAGAGACAGACAGACAGACAGAGAGACAGAGACAGAAATGTCATATAGATAGACTTTGCTTGTGTATATGTACATACACTCTGGATTTAGAGCCCCAAAAAGCATCAGAAACCTAATCCAACCTTTCGTTTTACAGGTAAAGAAGGCGAGGTCCAGAGAGGCCCAGAATGGCACAGGCCAGGCCCCGAAGTAAATAAACCCAGGCGTTCTGACCCGAGGACTAGGGCTCTTTCCCCTACACTTGCCCCTCCAATACACGGACGCCTCTAAAGTACAGCCGCCTGCGCCCCTTTCTTTCCCTATACGTGTCCTCTACTGCCTTTCTAAGTCCACGATCAGGACGATCTCCAAGCACAAGGGAAGGTGCACAGAGCTGTCAAGAAGAGGGGGGACTGGGGGGCAGGAGATCCCACCTGCCACGGACTGACCAAGGGAAACCTTTCTGGCAACCCGGGTTGTCCTGGGAACCTTCTCAAGAAGACACGAGGGACAACGAAGCTAAGGGAGAATCTCCCTCTGTGGCTGTCACATCGCCATTGGCCCTCAGCCCCTTCGCTTCTCCCCTATCCTCAGTTACTGATCACAGATGATTCGACCTTGGGCCAAGGGATAAAAGGGGACCGTTTGGACGGCTTCCTCGGCCTCGGGATCTTACACTGCGAAAACCACTAACTCTCGTGGGATTCCCTTCCCGGGTTGGATTTGGGGACTAGCGCGCCTAAAAGCAGTCGGGCCAAGTTGAGGCCGACTTTTCACTGACAGCGCAGCGATTTTTCTTCGACCTCTGCATGGGTTCTCAAGCCTCCCGCCCACAGAATCCGCTCGGGTCTGGAAGGAAATCAAGAAAACCTGGAGGCCGAGGAAGAAACATCGTAAGCCCCAGAGTCAATTCTTTACCCATCTCAGACAAAAAAGAAACCCAGCCCTTTCTAGGCTATTGCGTCTGCCACAAGCGAGCGTGGGGAGCACTCGTTAGGAGAAACCTTAGAAGCCCTCATACAATCCATACCAGGAAGGACATCGTATCCTTCGCGAGACAGGAGGGCGGGGAACCCTGGCTCTCTGTTCTCGAACGCTAGGAGCGGGAGAAGGCCATTTCGGGCCCAGAACAAGTTCTGTATCTCTTTGTGGGTTTCGATCATTCTTCTCTCGGATTGTGTGCGAGTGGCTTTCCTTTCATCTCTCTTTCTGCCTCTGTTTCCCTTTCTCTCCTTACTTTGTGTGTGCTCGTCTAACTCGGTTTCTGTTGGTCTCTTTTCATTTCCGGCTTTCGGTTTCCCTTCGTTATTTATTTTAGTTGGTCTCCTTTTATTCATAGAGCTATCGCCATCTCTTCTCGTTTCTTCCACCAGTGGGCTGTGCTTGCCTAGTAGTTCGCCTCTCTCTGTTGCTGGCTCTTTCTCTCAGATAGGGAGATATCTGTCTCTCTCTAACCTCCCTTTCTAGGTCCCCTGATTCCCCTCAACCCTCCCCCCTAGCCTTTACCCTCTTCTCTAGGCACCGAATCTCCTCTATTTCGGACCAGAGATAACTAGCAATCCTTGGAAGGGGACAGAGATCGGAGGGGCCCAGATCAACTTGAGAAAGGACAGCCTTCGTGGTTTTCCGGAGAGGGAGAGAAGAGGGGGAAGCCTGAGACTGGAATAAATGGATCGACTTTTTTAATAAAATTATTCTACCTAGAATAATTAGGGGGGCAGAATATGGTCTTTTTCTCCCAGAACGTTAAACAGGCAGCCCCAAATCTCAAAGACTCGGATCAGATTTCGTGGCCCCTCTGGGACAGACAACTCGAGAGAAGAGAGTGACTCGAGACGAAGTGTTAGATTCAAGGAACCTGGATTCGAATCGCGAATTAGCTAGCTCTGTGACCCGTTACAAGTCACTTTCTCTCTCTGAACCGTCCTCCTCCTTCAAATCGGATTGGTCCTTGCCTCTCCCTCCAGATTTGCCAAAAGGCGCCTTGTGGAATTTTCAGCACTATCGTTTGGGCGGTTGATAAGGAGCCAGAGACCATTACTGTTGGGGAGCTGGGAAATGGGAGATGAGTCTTAGGGTCTGTTTGCTCCTGTTACAGAAAAGTCCTGGTCCCCTAGCAGGAGCGTCAGTCTCTCTTCGGAGTCTGCGCGGATTACAGTGAAAACGCACCAGGAAAGGCTAACACAAAAACCTAGGTCATCCCTCGGGTGCATGATGCCCTCCTCACCCTTGCCTGCACGCCCCAGCTCGATCTCTGCCTTCCTTCCGCCACCTCTCTTGGGTCTTGTAGCCTCTGCCGCAGGGACCTGTCGGAGGAGAGGGAGTAGAGCCCTAGGGGACTTTGGCTGCCCTCTCTGGTTCGCAAGGTTCACAAACCAGCTCTACGTAATCAGAAAGCAGAATGGAATATTAGAACGGGAGCGGCCCCCTGAGATCGCCCTCTCCGATTTCCATTTTGGAAAATGGCACTGCTATGGGCTTGTTTTCTCAAACCACCTGCGAATGAAGATGACTTGAGATCATGGCCAGCATTCCTTCCTATGCCCTTAGAGGTATAGACACAGCCATGAATGCAGCATTTAGGGGAGGAGGGATCCTGGATTGGGACGGGACCAAGGTTCTGTCTCCGCGCCCATGCAAAGGAAATTTAGGCAAAGGAGTCCATTGGTAGAGGTCTGGGGGCCAGGATAGGGTCTTCTATTAAGGATGAGGGGAGGTATGAATAAGTCTAGGCTCCACTTCAGGTGGCTGAGAGGAGGCTCATCACTGTCATCTTGCGTCTTCACCTGGGACCTCCAGTCACGGTTGGTGATGGCAGGAGAGCAAGATTCATTCTCTCAATGGACAAGTAGGTGCCGAGTGAGCGGGCGCTCTAGGAAGACCACAAGCCCCTCATTTCGTCTTCTTTTGGGAGAAGCTTATAATCGGAACCACGACAAATCAGTGTGGAGTTCATGTGCTCCATCCCTTCATTTTAGAAACCGGGAACCTGAGATCTGGAGAGACTTGCCCCACTCTTGGCAAGAGAAGACTTCGACCCCTTGTACTATTCACTTGCTCCCACTAAAGCACCAAACAAAATCCGAGCTGCCCATTCTCCTTTTCCCTTACTAAGCAGCTGGGTGTGGTGGACAGAGCACAGTTCTTACTACTAGAATGCTGTGGATTCGAATCCTGCCTGAAGGACTATGAGAAAGAGGCAAACCATTTAATCTGGTGAAGCCTTTGTTTCCACATCTGTAAAGTGAAAGGTTTGGCTCTGTGACTCTAACGCCCCTGTTAGCTCTAAATCTATAAACTTCGGAGTCTCCCGCGCTTGGGCATTCTTTCAGAGCTCTGCCTCTCTTTTCCGGCTCGGTCTCTCTGGCTTGCTCTCCTTTATGCCGGCCTATTCTCTTCTTCGATCTTGTCCTTCTGTCTTGTCTGTCGGCCTCCGCCTCAAAGGACCGGGCCTCCGTTCTGGTCGCTCTGGCCATCCTGCCGATCTGTTTCCTTTGTACTCAGCCTTCTCTTTGTCTTGTCTGGCCTCTCATCTTGTTCCCTTGATCTGTCCACTCCGTTGGTCTCTTCCGTCCTTCCTTCCCTTTTTTAGTCACTAGCTGGGCCCTGTTTGTGAATAGAGGAAAATTCTCGACTCCAACTCAACGTCATCCGACCTTGAATATTTTATTTGGGACGCCCTGGGCAAGCACAGCGCCCGGGGCTCTCCCAGACCTTGGCCTGGGGCTGGCTCAGCGCCAGCGCTCCGTGTCTCCGCCCCCAAGCTTTACCTCCCTTTCATCCTCCACAGCTTTCGTCCCTCTTGACCCCGGAGCTTCTCTCTAAGAGCAGCTGGAGGCTGGAAGCGTATGGTGGAAGGGGAAGGACCGGAGAGGCTGATGGGTGAGGACGGGGCATATTTTTACCGACTGAAAGTGAATTGTCCCCGGAGCAGTAGGGAAAGTGGAAAGGTGGGCGGCTGGGGCCCGCTGGTTATGCCAGAGTTTTCCGTCTTCACTGTAATCTACGGATGGGTCCGAAATAGCGGCAGATTCCTACTGAGTCCAGTAAGGGAGTGACCTGAGGGGGGCATCCGCTACTGGCGGCCACGATCGCCGCCATTCAGGTCAAAGGGAAACCGCCATCACCAGCGGCAGCATCCCCACAGCCTTAACGACGGGGAATGGAGAGGAGGAGCTGGGTTATCCGCATGATGGAATATTGCTTCTCCTCTCCAAGCTTCCCCTCTTCAATTAAACTCAAATGAGTATTTCAACCAACATTCATGAAGTGTTTATTGAGTGCAAAGCGCCATTCTAGACACCAGGAAAGATACAGCCTTTGGACAAGACCATCTCTGATCTCGAAGGCCTTCCAGTGTAATAAAGGAGGTGTTAACACATGGATGTTTGTTTCTGCTACTTTAAAAGTGCTCCCTAACACTCCCCCTTTTTAAGTTACAAGAGTAAGAACAGTTTCAATTGTCCCCCTCTTTAAGATACACTGCAAACAACTAAGCTGGAACTGGTCAATCAGACACGGATGGCAGAGGTGAGTGGGATATGTTCAGATCTGAAGAGAATGCAAAACCAAAAAATAGCAAATAACAAATATATTTAGAAGACAAAATGGCTTTAATTCACAATATTGCATGAGAGATATATGGAAAAGTGTGCACAGCACTAAGTGAGATAGAGAAAGGGAACGTCTAACTTTAAATCCTGTCATAGACACTTACGTATGACCCTGGGTAAGTCATTTAACCTCTTTAGACTCAGGTTCCTCAAATGCAATATGAGGGATTTGGACCTGATGAAAGTCCCTTTCAGTCCTAAATTTGTGATCTTGAAATCTTAAATATTGCAAACAACAGGAGGAAGATTTGCCAGAGGACGTAGCATTTGAATCAAGATGTAAAGGATGAGTAGAAGTTTTTAAAGGAAGAGAAAAGGGGGTGGACGTCCAGACCCACTAACCAGTGAGAGCAAAGAGTGGAAGCAGCCCAGGGTTGACTGAACAGTCCCTAACTCCAAGGAATTTATATCCTAGTTAGGGGGAAATTAGGGAGTTCAAGTTTGTACCAAAGGAAAATTTTCCTTTTCAGATTTTTCTCTGGAGCTACATTGACAAAAAGATTGGAGTCAGAAAGAACTGGGTTCGACCTGCCTCTAAGACTAGCTAGCTGGGTGACCCTAGACAAATCCTAATGTGCAAAATCTTTAGAAAGGCTTTGATCTGCCCCAGTATAGGATAGGGAATTTCCACCTGCATATATGGAAATTACTACATATTTGGGGAGTAAAGATCTCCAATTAGAACCTCGAAACTAGAGAAAAGGAGAACTGATAAGATCATCCAGATCTTTACTGCAAATATGAATAACATGGAAATTGGTTTTGAACAATGATACATGTATAGGAACTGCTTGTCAGCTCTGGGAGGGGGAAGGGAAGGAGTCGGGAATCATGAATCAGGTAACCATGGGGGAAAAGGGGGGGAGAAGATCATCCAGATCTTTAAGAGAAATTATGGGCTAGGTGGATGGGGTTTTTGTTGTTGTTTGGATCATAAATTAAGTGTTGAAAGAGGCTTCAGAGGGCATCTAGTCTAAATTTCTCTCTTTTTACAGATTAGGAAACTGAGGTCTGAGATCCAGAAAGGTCAATTGATTTACCCAAAGTCCCACAACTCATAAATGGCTTCAAACTCAGGTCCTCTGACTCTCAAGTCAGTGCTCTTTCCATTTCAACGAGACAAATTGCTAAGCAATTCCTCTGATTCACTATTTTCCTAAACCCATTACCCAATACTCAAACTTCAGTTCAGTCTCAAAGTTTGGCTAACAAAGGAGAAAAACTTCAAATAAAAATCCCCAATTGAGAGAGAAATTTGGAATTATGCCCAAAGAGCTATAAAACCATGTATATGGACACTTTGATCCAGTAATACCACACCTAGTTCTATATCCTAAGAGATTAGAAAGAGAGAGAAAAAAAAATGTGGGGAGGAGGACCTATTTGTATAAAAATATTTATAACAGCCCTTTTTGTAGTGGCAAAAAATTAGAAATCAAGGAGATGATCATCAGCTGGGGAATGGGATATTATTGTGATGTAAGAAATTATCAACAGGATGATTTAAGAAAGAGCTGGAAAGACCTACATGAATTGAGGCAGAGCAAAATAAGCAGAACCAGGAGAACATTATACACAATAACACCAATATTATAAAATCATAAACTGTGATAGACTTCAGATGAACTAATGACAAAGAATACTAACCACCTCCAGAGAAAACTGTTGGAGTAGAAAGCATACCGCTTTTCACTTTAGTTTATTTGGGTTTTCATTTGGGAGTTTTGGTTTTATATGAGTAACTCTCACAACAATTAACAAAATGGAAATGTTTTGAAAGATAATATATGTGTAATCCAGATCAAATTGTTTACCATCTCCAGAAAGGGGGAGAGAAACATTTTGGATCTTATAACTTCATAAAAGTTATGTGGAAAATTGTTATTATATGTAATTGGAAAAAATAAAGTATCTTTTAAAAATTAACACAAAACGTACAGAAAAAAAAATCCCAGAATGGAGATGAAAGGGCATCTATTGCCCCCCTTCTGTAAATTTCACTTTTGTAAAACCTCTCTAAATGGTTCCATTCTTTCCTCTGATAGTCACCGATCTGGGGCAGGTCCTTATCACCACATGCTTGGAATATTACAATAGTTTGCTTCAGGGAGGGAGAGGTCTGCCTGCCTCAAGTCTCTCCCTACTCTACTCTCCATCCTCCACTCAACCACCACAGGGATTTTCTTAAATTATAAGTCCAATCATCTCCTTTCCTAACTCCTCTTCATTTTAGTGCCCTCTGTCTCTTAATTATTTCCTATTTATTGTGTGTATCTTATTTATAAATATCTGTTTGCTTGCAATCTCCATTAGATAATGAATTCCTTGATGGCCCTTTGTCTTTTGCCTCATTTTGAAAGTTCAGTGCTTATCACAATGACTGGAACATAGTAGCTTCTTCATAAAAATTTATTTATTGACTCACTGGGGAGAAAATTGTTGCTAGGGGCCTTTAAAGACGAATAAGGATGTTAGAGAGGAAATAACTACAAAGGACGGATAAAGGTAGGAATAGGAAGAAGAGTGAAAGTTTAAAGGAATGAATGAAAAGGATAAATAAAAGAACTAAGATATAAAAGGGAAAGGGTAAAAAAATAAGGAAAATTAAAAGATAGAAAATAGAAGCGTGCCATAATACAAAAAAAATTACAAAGACAAAAAGAAACGAAAAATAGTGATGTAAAAAATACAGAAATTTTAATAGAAAGAAATATAAATGAAAATATAAAACTGAGAAGGAAGGAGGGGGAAGGAAAAAAAGAATAAAAAGAGAAAAATGATTAGAATAAAATAAATGCTGGAGACTTGGGGCCCATTTTGTACCACTCCCAACCAATGAAAGAAGATCCTATCCTTTCATTTCTACCTTTTCCTTCCACACACTTCAGCTTTAGTCAGGCTTCCTCCTGGATATCTTTAACATCCTTTCCTGAGGGAGACTTGTTTCTTAATTCATTTGTGGCTGCTTGTAGTTTAGAATATTATAACCAAAGACCAAGCAAGGTACCTCTGGTATCTCTCATTGTGGTTCAGTGGTGGCTCCAGCTTCTAAGAGCTTCCTAGGTCTCTCTCTTGACTTCCCCTCTTTCCTAGCTGCCCATCCAGCTCCTTTTCTATTCCTTAGGCATGAGGCCACCCTGGACCTAGAAAAGGAGATGGGGGGGTCCTGTGTGAGCATCTATATAAGTCAGGGTGTAAGGGTGTTTGGATTTCTACATATGTGCATATCTCTGTGAAGTGGATATATATGTATGACTATTAATGCAAGCATGTGTGGGGTGTTGTATGTCTATCTGTGGAGGTGTATGCTTCTGTCTGCTCATTTGTGAATATGAATATTCCAATGTCTGTGATTGTGTCTGTAGGATGAAGCATGTCCATGAGCATTTGTTAAGTTCTTACTATGTTCCAGGTACCGTTCTAGCTGCGGATACAAAAGGGAGAAAAAAAAGCAATCTCTACATTCAATGACTATATATTCTGAGAAACAACATATCTAGGTACCTACCTAGACAACCTAAGTACATACAAAATATACATGGAGATTGTCTATGTGTGAATCCTACCTTTGTGTATGTGTGTCCTTGAGTTTATAGCTCCTACGATCATAAATACAAAGATGTTGGGACCTTAGAGGTCATCTAGTTCAACTTTGTTTATTTTCCAGACAAGAAGACCCAAAAAAGTGCAATGACTTGCCCAAGGTCACACAGATCATAAGTGACTGATTGAGGATTCACATCTAGGTAGTCTAATTCCAGAGCTAATGTTCTTTTTGCCATCTTATACTATCTCCTTCCACCCCAATCCCCATGTGTCTAATTTGTTGTCCTAATCAAAGTCCAGCCATCACACAAAGAGGATCTTCTGGATCTGTTTCCTGATTTGTAAAATGAGAGATTTGAACTAGATAGCCTCAGTCTGCCCAGGTTGGGAATGAAGCCAGAGAGCAATAAGGGCTGAAAACTCCAGGAACTAGAGCTAAAAATATCCTTATCATTCACCACCCAGATTTCCCTGAAATGAGAAAAGAAAAGGCTCTAGAGTTCAGGAAAGAAACCTCAGGTTTTGTCTAGGTCAGGGGGAGAGGGGAGATTGGCAGGATTCCAGAAAAAGTCCAGAAACACAGGATTGTTCAATTCCAATTTTAAAAATGTCTTGAGTGTCTACTGAGAACCTGACCCAGCCCTGTGCAGATGAAAGAACAAATCTCTTTCTGTTAAGAACTTCACTGTCAGCTTGGAGAGACAAAATATGAAACAACCAGAGAATCATACAAGTGAGTGTCAAATGAATGAATCAGACAGTAAGGGAGACAGCTATTTAGAGAAGGTAAGGAAGGAGAGAGAAAAACCAGAGACAGACAGAGACAGAGAGATGGGAAAGGGGGAGGGGTGGAGAGGGAGGAAGAGAAGGAGAATTCTGTGAGATGGGATGATCAGGGAAGACTTCCTAAAGGACATAGGAATTAAGCTAACCTGGAAGAATGGAGGAAGGAAGAGTTTAAGAGGACATTTCAGACAGTGGAAATAACCTGAAAAGAGTGGATCTCCCTAGGTAGTAGGAGTGTGGCATATGAGAAATAACACTGTTGAAGTCAGAGGCCCTGAGTTAAAATTTCATTCATTCACTTACTATTTATATGATCTTGGAAAGATCTCTGAAGTTCTCCGGGACTCACTCTGCTCACGTTTAAAAAGAAAGGCTCCCACTATCTGGCCTTTGGGGCCCCTTCCAATTGTAAATTTATGATCCTCTGAGGGGACTAGCCTGACTGGAGGTAGGTACTCTTGGCAGAGTGGGTAGAGGCCAGATTATGGAATGTTGTGAATCCATCAAGTATCAAGCATTTATTAAATGCCAATTGTTTGCTCAAGGTGTGCTAAGCAATAGATATGCAAAGACAAAAGTGAAATGCTCCTACCCACAGAGAGTTTACATTCTAATGGGAAAAACAACTTATTCACAGGAATGGGAACTAGATCTGTGCTTGCGAAGTATTGGCAAGCATGCCCAGCCAGCATTGGGGGAGCTGCTCTGTTCTGTCTCTTTCCAGCGCCCGAGGACATTTTTGCATGCCCCTGGACTCTGTCCAGTCACCCAAAGTGAACACATCCTCCCTCCCCTCTCTGGGATAACTGGGGGAGGGAGGATGGCTTACAGGCAGCTCAAAGTTGCAGTGAGGGCACTCAAACTTGAAATCCTTCACCATTACTGGTCTAGGGAAACACCTTATGAGGAAACTCCCTTTTGCGGTACAGATCAGCACCTTCTCAGCAGCCTTCAAATTGTCTATATAGCAGAGATTGCAAGAACCTTTTAGAGATGGAGGGCTGGCCCCCCTCCACCCCTCCAGATCCAGTGCTGTGCCCTTCCCCCCGCACAAGCTGGGTACACCTCACCCCCCCTTATTCCACATGGATGGAAGGGTGAGTGAAGAGTCGGAGAAGAGTGGCTCTAGAGCTCTACTCCCCTCCAACTCTACTGCCTGTGAGCCACCTTCCTTACAATGTGCTCCCATAGGGCTGCTGGGCACAGGGGCAGTGGATGTGAAAAAAATGTTGACAGGATGGGCACAGTGGAGAAGGGGAAGAGAGCAGCTCCACCACAGTCCCTCTGCCTTTCTAGTAATGAACTCTGGGGATGTGGAGGTGAGAAGGGAGGGTGGCTGAGTGCCCACAGAGAGTGCTCTGTGTGTCATCTTTGGTACCCATATCATAGTTTGGCCATTACTGGTCTAGAACAATGAGATTTGCCCGATTCCTCTGGTCAGTGTGTGTCAAGTGGCACAGTCAGACCTGGGCTTTGGCAAAATCACTTTGGAAATTCACTGGGAGAAGGACTAGAAATGGGGAAAAGCTTGAGGCAGGGAAGTCAAACAAGAGACTATGGGAATAATTCATACTAGAGGTAATGAGAGCCTGAACTAGGCTAGTGAACATTTGAGTGGAGATATGGGGAAATATTCTAGAGGTAGTATGGGAATAGAAAGGACAAGGTTTAGAAGACATTCATCTGAAACCAGAAAGTATTTGGGAATAGGATGTTGAATATCTTTGTGTCTGTAGGGGACCAACAAAGGAGGTAGCTCCCTCTGGGTGTGATGTGAGGCTACTCCTGCCCCAAATGATCTCTTTCTGGTGAATCACTATGCTTAAGATTCCACCATTAGCCCATTATTCCTTTGAGTTAAAATTCTCCTTTTTCTGTTAAAATGGCAAACCCCAGTGTAGGAGGAGAGCCCTTCATATGAATAATTTTTGTCACTCATTCTCATAAGAAAGATGTTCAAGAGCTAGAAAGGACTTAGAGATCATCTAGTCCAATTTACTCACATTAGATTCAAATTAATTCAACAAGTATTTGTTAAGCTTCTACTGTGTGCCAGGCATTAAGCTAGATGCAGAGAATACTAAGACTAAATTGAAACTTTTCCTGATCTCAAGGAGCTTCCGTTCTATAGACAGGCAGATGAGCAAATACAAAACACATTAGCAAAAATAATTGAGGAAACTAAGACCCAGAGAGGCTGGACTTTGAGCAAGGTCAAAGAGGGAAATAAGCATTTATATAGCTGTTACCATATGCCAAGCACTGTGCTAAATTATTTGATCCTGGGGGCAGCTGGGTAGCTCAGTGGATTGAGAGCCAGACCTAGAGATGGGAGGTCCTGGGTTCAAATCTGGCCTCAGACACTTCTCAGCTGTGTGACCCTGGGCAAGTCACTTGACCCCCATTGTCTAGTCCTTACCACTCTTCTGCCTTGGAACCAATACATAGTATTGATTCCAAGACAGAAGGTAAGGATTTTAAATAAATAAACAAACAAACAAACAAATAAATAAATGAGCAAATGAATGAATAAATGAATAGATAAATAAAAATAAATTATTTGATCCTCACAATAATCCTGGAAGACAGCTAGGTGCTGCAGTGGATAGACCTCTAGGCCTGGAGTCAGGAAGATTTGAGCTCAAATGTGATCTCAGACACTAGCTGTGTGACCCTGGGCAAGTCACTTAACTCTTAACACTTAACACTTAACTCACTTAATTGCCATTTTTCTTGGTTTCCTCATCTGTAAGATGGAATAAGAGCATCTAAGTCCCAGAGTTGTTGCCAGAATCAGCTGAGAAAATAATTTTGAAGCACTTAGCTAATACCACAGTAAGCACCATATAAATATTAGTTATCATCATCATTATTATTATCCCTGTTGTACAGTTGAGAAAACTGAGGCAAAAAACTTAAATGACTTGTACAGCTAGTTTGAGGTCACATTTGAACTCAGGACTTCTTGACTCTAGGCCCAGTCTTCTCTCTGCCTAGCTACCAGCTGTCTCTAGGTAGAGGAGGCTACAGGATTTGGACCCAAGTCTCTCTCTATTTTCTTTTTCTATATTTTCTGAAAGAAGGCTCAGGATGCCATGAATGCTCTAGTTTGAAGGTGGGGTTATCATCGAGGGAAGTAGAATCTCATAAGACAATCTTCATTGACTTTCCACTATTTCCTACAGCAAACAGGGGGCAAGTCTAGGTCTTTGGGTGTTTTTTCAACAAATCCAATCTCTGCCCTAGTCAATCCTGCCTGTCTCTGAGCAGAGTTCTCAAAATGGCAGCCCTGTTCCTTTCCAAGAAACTCCCACTATTCTGTGCATTCATCTTGAGGAAAGGAAATGGAGGCTTGGTCCTTTGGGGGAGCAGGGAAATGAATGGTGGTGTTGAAATGGGAAGGGAAAATGGAACAATAAGGGAGGGAGGAGAGAGAAATCAATCTAAGCCAGCATGAAGACCAGAGAGCAAATGGGTTGGGAGCAGACTGAAATGGTGATGGGACTATGGAGGGTGGGGAATGGAACCCCAGACTGGAGAAAAATACAGAGATACATAAAAGAGAGACAGAAAGAGGCTTGTAGAGACATGGCAGCCTTCCCCACTCCCACCCACCTCAATGAATGAATTATACTTGGTTTTCATACTTTGATTTCCATTTGGGAAGGATTTGGGCTTCTCTCCATCAAGGAAGATCCTTTGCCACTTAGTAGATAGCCCTTGAAGGCTGCAATAACTGTACAAATCATTTGCCTGTGACCCACCTGCTGAAAAAACTTTCCCCAGAATCATTTAGAGATGGAAAAGACATTCCAGGTCATTGAGTCCAATTATTCCCACCCCCCACTTCTGTTTTAAAAGTGAGTCAAGGGGGCAGCTGGGTGACTCGGTAGAGTGAGTGCCAGGCCCAGAGAAGGGAGGTCCTAAATTCAAATCTGAACTCACACACTTCCCCCATTGACTAGACTTTACTGCTCTGTTCCTTCTGAACCAATATTTACAATTGATTCTAAGATGGAAGATAAGTGTTTGAAAAAACAATAATTTTAAGTGAGTCAATTATGACATAGAGAGGTGATCAGCATGGGATTAAAAAAACAGCATTGGAGGGATTCGAACCCATGTCTTCCTGACTACTAGTGAAGTGGTTTATCCACTATTGGTCTGTTACTAGGAGGAAAAAGTTGATCAGCTGTCCCATATGGAAGGGCTTGGCAAAACCTCAGCAAACCCAGCATCACCCTCAGCCAAGATGGAGCATCTGAGAACTATAAGGGAGAATCTAATCACAGGCTAAATTAATGAAGGTACCAACCATGCCCAGAATGAGGCAGGTGAGCTATGCCACACTGGCCTTTGGGGAAGGTCATTGGCAAGCTGGACCCAGTAGGGTAAAGAATGCACAAGGGGGAAGAGATCTATAGAAAATACCATGCTAGCATGAAGGGATAGAGGATGGGCATCCAGAGAGAAGAGAAGAGGAATAAGCATTTATATGGGCCTCCTATGTGCCAAGTACTAGTCAGGCATTTAACAAATACTATCCCATTTGATCCTCACAAATATACTGAGAAGTAGGTGCTATTATTATCCCTATTTTAAAGCTGAGGAAACTGAGCCCAACAGAGTGAAGTGACTTGCCTAGGGTCATACAACCAGTAAGTATCTGAGGTCAGATTTGAACTCAGGCCTCCCAGACTCCAGGGCCAGAGCTCTAGCTTTTATGCCACTCAGCTGTGTCCAAGAGAAAACTTAATGAGGTTGTAATAGGTGTCTTCTTGAAGGGATTAGGCTTTTTTTGGTCAAACGTCAGATAGCAAAACCGGGAAGGAACAAGGAGTGGAAACTGAGTAGGGGAAGCCAGATTTCCCCTCTGTTATAAAGACAAACTGTCCAACAAATAAAATTGCCCCAAAGTAGAAGGGCATATAGGTGGCACAGTGGATAGGGCACTGAGCCTGAAGTAAGGAAAACCTGAGTTCAAATCTGACCTCAAATACTATCTATGTGACCCTGGACAAGTCACTTAAACATGTTTGCCTCAGTTTCCTCATATGTCAAATGAACTGGAAAAGGAAATGTCAAACAACTCTAGTATCTTTGCCTCGAAACCCCAAATGGAGTCACTGTTACATTAAAAAAAAAATAACAATAACGAGAAAACAAAGGGAGTCACAAAGAGCTGGATACAACTCAAAGGACTGAACAACAACAAAATAAAATGTGATATCTATGTCACTGGATATGTCTAAGTGGTGACTTGTTCAGCCAATAGTCAATCAGTGTTTGTTAAGCTCCTACTACGTGCCAACACTGCTCACATCTGAGGTTGGACTGCAGAGTCTCTGAATTCCTTTCTATTCCTCTCTGAGTCTAAACTTCCTCACAGACATAAATGAGTTGGAGGGAGAGGAGACTATGAAGAGAGAGAAGGAAATGAGGTGAGACTATGGAAGACGATCTGAGAAGCCCAGGTCATCAGAGGTGGAAGGAACCTTAGAGACCCTCCAACCTCCTGTACAAGTATGGAACTTAAGGCATTAGAAGACATGAAAGATCAATGTATGAATGTAAACAAACTCTGGGAAGATGGTAGGCACTGAAAGAGGATCCCTCAGACACAGCTAAGTCACTGGGGCAAAATGAAACAGGTTCTGGGGGTCAGATGAACCTGAGAAAGGAGCTGAAAAGAAATAACTTTCATGGTCTGGGCAACAGACAGGCAGAGGTGAAGAATAGAGACACGACATGGAGGATCTACGATAGATGTGAAAAAGCATGGAGCTGATAAAAGGAAAAAGAGGAGACCTGGACAAAACTGCTAAATCCTGAAGACACAGAGATAACAGATGACCAGTTAAATGCAGAGCTGACTGGCTAGCTAGCTGGGGAATGGATGGAGGGAAAGCAGAATGATGCCCAGGCCCTGGAAGATGGCACTTGAAGTTGGGAGGGGGGGTGAAACAGGGGGAGAGAGAGGCTGAGAGGCAGCCATCAGTATAGAGAAAAATTGACCAAGGGAGCTGTTGCTTTTCTGGAACAGAGAGATTTGGGGATAAGCTACCAGAGAGCAGAATGTACTGCAGCTAGGGATAAGGATGGGCAGGTCGAGTTCTCAGGTTTTAGGGACTAGGTCAGAGGTGCAAATTATCCCTATCCCCCTCCCCACATATTCACAAACCTATACCATATACCATCATGCATGCATGGACCACCCATCCCTCTGAGACCCAGAGTCAGGCAAAGAATCTATTGCACAAGGCATTAGCCAGCCAGGCACCACACATATGGCACAACATGGGTATTAATACGCCAGGATCACTGGACTGCTTGCTACACTCACAGGCACATTCTTTTTCAATCCCTCAAGTATCCCTGGTTTTCCTTTATGTGATAGCTTTATCCACTGATACTGCTTCTGTGGAAAAGTTCATCAGTGTCTGTGGCTGGAAAAATGTATTTGCCCCCTCATCCTCTAACAGCCTTATGATGAGCCTCTCAAAATAGCAGATGGGGGCCCTCTTGGGGCACCCAGGTGGTAGAGGCAGAGCACTGACTCCAAAGTCAGAAGGTCTAAATTCAAATCATGTCTCAGTGACATGTGACCCTAAGCAAGTCACTTCACTTCTGTCTACCTCAGTTTCCTCAACTACAAACTAAGGATAAAATAGCACCTGAGTTTGTTGTGAAGATCAAATGAGATGTGAACAGTATCTGACACATAGTAGATGCTTAATAGATTCCTGTTTCCTTTCTTCTTTTCCTTTCTGAATCCTTTGAGCCTAAATTAGAAGGTGGAAGTGGTGTCCCATGCCTTCATTTTATAGAGGAGTCTGAGATTCAAAGAAAGAAAATGACCTGCTCAAAGTCACACAGGAAGGGTATGGAATAGCTATTATTTGAACTGAATCTTCTCACTCCAAAGCTCATGAGTTTCTCCATCCAACCCCAAGAAGAATACCCTTTGAATAAGTCAAAACTCCCCAGTGCTCAGGCATACTGTCAGAGAGCCTGGGAACACCTCCAAGCTTGGGTGTGGCAACATAGGAAGACTTGAGTGGAGGGCAACCTGAAGGGGAAAAAAGTTGAACCCACTTCTAGTCATATATAAGCCACACACATGTAGGCATCCCATATGCAGATATAGCCAAGAGTAAACTCTAGGCAAGAAATAGCCCAAGTTCAGGCCCCCCACCGCTCAAAACCCAAATATCCATCCACAGAGAGACAAGCCAGCATATAATCCCCCCCATTATATGAGCAGGACTAATCACATACAATCACAGCATATACAGCCATAGACATGGCTAGTTTACACATACACACACAGAGCCCCAAACAGGTCCACCCCCAGATAAATATGAGAACCAGTCAAGTCCTTGGAGCTGTTTGGAAATCATCAGATATCAGCACAGGAACATGTGCTCCTCTAGGGGACATTCCAGGTCCCAGGAACACCATAATGAACCTGACTCACACACCAACCTATATAAACACAATGCAGAGGGCACCACACGCTGTCCCAGATCCTGTGGGTTTGCGGTGGGCTGGGAGTGGCTTGGAAAGTAGGTCTTAAAGAACAATCTAAAGCCCCCTCAGAGCACACAGGAAAGGAAACTGGATTCTCTTGGCCTAAGGATAGATGGGATGTGGACACTGGACACTGAAAGTCTGTGGGTAGGAGTCGGGAAATGAAGGTGACCCTTGGGGGAGGGGGCATGTATCCAGAATGGCAACAGATCCAGAGGGCAGTAGGTTCTGGGCATCTGGGGCCAAGCTTGGAACCTCCAAACTGAGACTGAGAATGAAGAGGAAGACCAGAATGGTCCCCCAAATATTGGGCACTAAAAAGGAGGAGCCTTCAGGAAAAGGGGGAAAGAGGATCACAGTGGGGATGATCATCCTTTTCCAGCTAGGAGTGGGAGTTGGAGGACTCCTCCCACCCACCTCAATCACTCTCCCCCTAGAAAGAGAGCCTGGATAATGGTTGGTTGAGGGAAATAGGTGGATCTCTCACCTGCCACTGAAGAATGTTCATAGAATTAGAGATTGGTCCCTGCCCTGTAAATGAGTAGAATGGATGGTCGGGGCCTCCTCCAAATCACGGCTCATGAACCCCGAGAAAGAGCCTTCGATATGGATTTGGACGGCCAGAACGAGTCTCTCCGATTCCCAAAGACAAGGTGGGGGTTGCACCAGCCCTTTGACTCTCTTGGCCTGTTTTCCCAACTGAAAACTTAAGGGACTATCTTGTAGGAGAGGAGAGTGATTAGGGATGCAGAATACTGCACACCCCATCCAGCGGAGCGGCTACGTGGATTGGTTTTACTTCAACTGTTTTTCTTTCCTAGCAGAGTAGGTTCCCTGAGAGGGAAATGACTATCACATCAACAAAAGCATCGATAAAACGCTAAAGAAAAATAAAGTAAAATAAATGAAGGAGTTGGAGGAGACGATTCCTAAACTCCGTTCAGGCTCTAAATCCTATGATCCGACCTAAATATCTCTGCCATGGCCTGTCTGAGCTCTAGAACGGGCGGGAGCTGGGGTGGGGATCTGAGCGGGGTTTGGGTTTTGTCCCTATTCCTAACGATGTTGCAAATCTAGAGACTGGCAAAAGGGAAGATATTTTTCTCTGCTGTGAGGCAAGCTCCCGAGATCAGGACCACACATATCTAAGGAGAAAAGCCGTGTCTACACAGGCAAAGAGAAGCGGAACGAGAAAACAGGTCTTCTCATAATCCAAATGAGAGAAATCCCCAAACATCGAATGGTGAACTAATCTTCTATGGAGGCAGCAACCTCAGAGTCCGTGTGCGTGCACACCAGCACACACGCACACACGCACTCCCAAAGGCGATCTGTTTACTTCTCCGAGGCCGAGTTGCTGCCTCCCCCCGACTCTGATAGAAAAGGTTCTACCCTGGAAGGTAGAACCTTTTTTTTTTTTTTAATTTGGTCTTTGTATCCCCAAGACCTACCTCTGCAGTTTCTCGGTAATAATTGCTGCCAGTGTTATTACATTCGGTTTATGCGCGAGGGAAAAGGCCCAGAGGGTTTACACAACCGGCCCAAAGTCCCCGCGAGGGTCAGATAAGTTTCTTGGGCCTGAAAGGTTTCCTGGCTTTTGGTTTAGCGCCTTTTCCCCTCTGTTTCGGGGTAGGTCTGCTTGGGGGTGCTCCAAAGGCACCCACACGCTCATAAACAGACACACATCACCACCACCGAGACCTCCAGCAGCAAGTCGCGCCGCTTTCCCCCTTCCACAAGTACACACCTGACCACCGCCAGCCCCTTCCCGAAGCACCAAGTTCTCGGTCAAATTCGTCGGTCTCAAAACTCTTCCAGGTCGCTCGCCGTGATCGCATCGGACGCTGGGAGACCTGGCGCTGCTAGAGGCCGGCCTTCCCGGGACATTCGAGAAGGAAAACTAGACAGGATCAAACCGAAAGAAATTGGTTAACTGGGCCTCTACAGCACACACGCACGCACGCACGCCCGCCATAAAACGTTTCTGTTGTTTGTGAAGAGAATTTAGTCAGAGACAAAGCCAGGCAGACAGAAGGAAACCAATGAGAGCCATTAGACGGAAGGACAAGACTTGGTAGAACTGCGTTACTCCTCTAAGGCTCTCCTCCCGGCTTCCCCTCCTCCCCAGGAAAACATAAGCTCCCTAAGGGCAGGCCTTATCTCTTTGGCTTTTGTGCCCGCTGAGCCCACCAGCCCCAGGGCCAGAGTAAGCACTTAAATATCGGTGGAGGTGAGCTCACTGGGGGCGCAGGGGAAAGAGCCGCAGCATGAGACCCAAGAGTTAGAAAGCAGAGAGAAGATGGAGATGAACCTGAAAGAGGCAGAAAGTCTCTAAGCAAAGATACTACAAACGCGGGGCAGCCCCGCAGCTTTGCCTTTGTTGTTGCTGGCTGTTGGTGACCTGGTGGCAGGGCAAAAAAAAATAGGAAATTAAGGTCTAAAACGAAAAGCAACATTAAAAAAAATACATCTTACAAAGATTAATTCTCTATCATTAGGACGGGTAGATATTGATTTCTAACTAGAACATCTATCTGCCCATCGGCCAGCTTATCTGCTGAATCCCTCCATCATGCAAAGCAATCTTACCAAATCGGTTGTAGATTCCTCCAGATTCTCTCTCTAGAATTTAAGCCTTTTGGAGGCTGAGTCGTGGATCTAAGCCAGGGGCCCGGGAACCCAACCCCTGATCGATCTGCTCTCTCACCTCCCGTTAGACAGTATCCAACACTGCATAAAACGTTCTAAATGTCTCTATTCCTCTCTGCATTTGTCTCTGTTCTTCCTTCACCTTTTCCCTGTGTAGGGGAGTGGGGGGAAGGAATCTCTCTCCATATCTCTGTATATATCTGTATGTGGTTTCATGAGAAAATTTTCTATTTTCCCCGCTTTGGGCGAAGTAGAGATATTAATTAATGAAAGCTGAAGGGAGTCTGAAAGAAGTTGGGGCTTGGGGACCTGGGGAGGTAGAGGCAGAGGAAGGAAGCTCCCAATTCTCTTTCGTTGTCAGATAGAGTTCATTCCCTTCATCCCCATTCCCCAATTTCTACTTCATCCTCCTAGATCTTCTATACATAGAATCCCACCCTTTATCCTTCAGAAAACAGCCCAGACTCTGACAAGAGTCCTAGAAGAGCCCAAGATCCAGTGTTGGAGGAAAGGAAGGATCCCCACAAGTTGTCTTTTTCCTCACTCTTGTCCTTCCTTACATCCTGGGAAAGCATTTCCATCTGAGGGTCGTTAAAACTTGACCTTATTCTTCTTGTCAACCTCTTCCCCCTGTTTTCCCTCCCATTAACCAGCTCCAAAGGCGATCCATAGATCAGAATTGAAAACTTCGAGGATGCTGGAAAGTTTAGAGACCTTTTCTACCCCTCCTATGCCACCTCTTTCCCTTTCACTATCTTCTGTCCCTGAGAGCTGGAGGGTAGAAAGGATCCTTTGCTTGACCCCTACACCCACCCCCACCACCCCTAGAGCTACTTCTGTCTTCTCCAATTCAAATCTGACATGGAAACCTTATTCTCAATCTGAGAGTGGCCAATGTTTTCAAACGTTTCCTTTAAATAAAATCATTTTGCTAACAATAGCAATAAAGCTGATTTCCCTCCAGGTGGTTGGACATGGGGTTCTTTCTAATAAGAAAATAAGATTAAAGCGAAGGTACCCCTCACTGATGTCAAAGCTAAATGAAACAAAATTTCTCCTTCCCTCTCTTTTTCCTTTAACTTCCCTATTTCCAAACCCCAAAGCTGAGAGCATAAGGAAGACATACCAAATATCTTTTTAAAGCTGGTTAAATCAGGGGCAAAAGAATTTAATGTCTAAGGAAAAGGTATAGGACCTGGGGGGGCGGGGAGGGAAGGTGGGTAGAGGATTGTGTTTATGAGGAGAGTCCAGGGGTCTTACTGCCTTTGTAGAAGAGCTAGGGACTAGGGGACTGACATCTGAAGGAATTGGAAAACTGGAGGCTGAGACTGAAAGGAGATAAGAATTGATAATCAGGGAGTTGGTGAAGAACTGGCCTGAGGATTGAAGGTTTATGCAACTGGGGGTTGGAGACTGAGCAACTAGAAAACTAGTTGATTGAGATTAGGAAATTGGGGGGTGGGGGAGAGAGGGAAGGCAGTGTTGACGGCCTGAAAGTTTAGGAGAAAGAGACTGAAGCTCTTTGGGCTCAGGGTCTGGAGGCTGTGAGAAAAGTACTTTGTAAACTGTTACTATTATAATTATAATTACTATTATTATTAGACTGAAGGGTTTGAGGACCAAAGTTCTAAGGAGGATTGAAGTTCAGAGGACCAAAGAATGAGCTCTGTTCCCTCCCCACCCCCAAGAGGCCTGAAGTTGTTATAACAATCTTGTTTTGAGAGGAAGAAAATTCCCGGGCTCCTTCCCCCCCCCCAAAAAAAAAACTGGAAAGGGGGCGGGCGGGAATTGATGAAGAAAAATGATCACTTACCTCTTTTAGTCTAGAAAAGTCAAATTCCTTGGATCTCAGGGGAAGTGATCGGGAAGAGAGAGTCCCAGGTTCCTGGAAAGCCTACTTCCAATTTTATCAGTGTTGGGGGGTGGGAGTGGGGGCTGGGGAGTGGAAAGATAGAGGACAAGCTCCACACACATAAAGCACCCACAACAAAATCCATACAAACACACAAAGGGCACAGAGACATATACAAAAAGTACACCAAGAAAATTTACATACCCACAATTATACTTCCATGCAAACCTCACACTCACAGCCACCAAGGGCAAGCACACAGAGATTAGCAGCCTGGTCCAACTATGCCCTGTGAAGCTCATACATGCACACACGCACTCATACACAGAGCCAGGAGACCCAGTCCTTGTGCTTACCAAATAATCCTTCTCCGGAGCTGATTAGGAAAGAGTGAATCCGGAGGCCGATGCCCCTCACCCACCCACCCACCCAAGGAGAAAAAGCATCCTTGCCCCCTCTCCTTTTCTTCCTTTCTTCTCTCTTTGCTCGGGTTCCTTCAATAGGCCCTCCAGCCGAGCAACCCCCAGCCCTCGCAGCCCCCCACACTGCCAGACGGACTGTGGCCAGACGTCAATCACACAATTAAGTAAGGAGAATTTTCTGGCCCCCTCCCCCTCCCGCCGACCCTCCGCTTCGTTGTGTATAGGTCTGTGAGGTCACGACACCCCACACACACACACACCCCAAATAACCTGCAACTTAAAAAAACGAGACCTTGAGGATCCAAACCTTCTCAACCGCTTATATTCGCCCTTTAGAGCTGAGCAGGGGCGGGGACCAGGCAGGGGCCTGGGATAGGGGCAGGGAAAGGGAAAGAGAAAGGGGGGCGGTAGGGGGGGAAGCTGAGGCCTAAGGATCCATCGTGCCAGGGGCCCAGATAGCCACGAGTTATCTCCCCCTCCCCCAAGAAAGAGTTTGATAAGAGGTGGAGGAAGAAACCCATAGATTTAGGAGGTCGAGATGTTGAATGAAGTGTACCACATTTGCAGCCTACACGAACCAAATCCTCCTGATTCTCATTCATTCAGCCTCCTCCGGCCCCATCTTCAGCTACATAGATCCTGCTTTGTGTGTGTTTATAAGTCGAGAGCCAGAGGGCAAAAGTATAGGAAACCAGCCAGCTGGAGGCTCACCGTTCTTTCTTTGATTTTCTTTCCTTTTCTTCGCTCCCATCTCCCTTTCTCCAAAAGGCTAAGGCTCTCTAAGTTGGGTGACACCTTTCCTTTTCTTTCTCACTCTGTCACTTCTTTTTTTCTCTCTCCCGCTATCTTTTTCCCCTCTCTATTCTCCCTTTCTTTTGAGTTCTTTTGTGGATCCAACTTCTGTCCATTCCTTTCCTTTCCTTCCTCTCCCCTCCTCCCGTCCCCTTTTCTTTTCTGTACACTCTCCCTCCCTTTCTCTCTCTCTGTGTGTCTCTCTCGTCTCTGACTGTCTCTTCTCTGTGTGTGTCTCTCCTCCTCCACCTCCCAATCGCCCCCCGACATTCGAGCAATCGATGTGGGACCCAGAGTGGCACTGGCGGACTCCACGCTTCATAAACTGGGTCCTTTGCGCCCTTCAATCGGATAGCAGAAACAAACAAAAACCATTAGGAGAGTGGATGGCGAACTTGGGAAATGACTGCAGTCTTCGAACTCTCACTTCCCGGGGGTGGACGAGTGTTTCGTAGCCCTATGAGTTTCCTTTGCCTCCTGAAGCAGCTGTACTCCTCCACCTTCTTGGGAGAGGCCCCGGCTTGGGAGTGGAAAGATCTCCTATCCCCGCTTTTAAAAATTCAGTTACGCTCTCTGACTCCGGGCGCTTCTCTGTTCTAGTCCCCGACCTCTAGCCCTGTCTCCAGAATCTAGTTCCCCATCTCTCCTCCCTACTCCCCGGCCCCTTTCCCTGGCGGGATCTCCTCCCTCCCCTCCTTTCCCCACTATCCTTCCCCACACCAGACTTCTCCGGTCCCTCCATCCCCGACTCCCCGCTCCCCAGGCTCACGTGCGCCTGCCAGACCCCTCCCACCCGGTCCCAGAGCAGAGCGGCTGGCGCTCTGGGAATGAAGCCTAGAATTCCCGGGCTCATCAGCAGCCCCTCCCTGCTGGATCTGTTAGCTGGGAGAGAGGAGGGGGAGGAGGAGCCGAGGGGCGGTGCTGGCGGGGGTGGGGAGGGCGAGGGGGCGGGGATCTTCTCTCGCCCGATGCTTGCACCAGCCGCGGCGGCTGCTGCGGGCAGCATGGGCGATGGAGGAGCGGAGCAGGGACGCGGCCCCATCGGGTTGGCGTCAGCCGAGAGAATGCGAGATCTGGGAAGCCGGGCGGAACTGGGGAGCACAGGGCGCACGGGAGACTGGGCCAGTGGCGGGGCTGAAGGAGGAGGAGGAGGAGGAGGAAGAGAAGGAGGAGGAGGCGGCGGCAGCCGCGGGCTCAAGGACGTAGCCGGAACCTCGGCCACCAGTCCTCCAGCCGGATCTAAGACAACCTGCACTGAGAGCGAGCGCCAAGCTGGAGCCAACGAAGCGGATTATTGCCGCCGGATCCTTGTCCGAGGTAAGGGGAGAGGCAGGCTCAGGGCTCCCCTGTCTCTAAGCACTCTACTTTCTCTCCTCAGCTCGTCCGGTTCCCAGTCTCTTAACTCCTTCTACTGCTTAATAACCCCAAATCTGAATCCTCTCCATCCGAACCCTTTCTCCCACATTATCTGGCCATCTCATACCATCCCCTAATCTGCTAGCAACCCTCGAACTCTTCTCCAATCTTTCTTCTCTCCTCACCTCGCATCACCCCAAGTCTAGAAAGCCATCCCCGGCCAACCCTCTGACCCGGAGGCGTTCTCTTCGCCCAATCCAGATCACCCTTTTCTCCTTACCATTTCCCTAACCCTACTCCAGCCTCACTGCCTCTCCTGCTTCTGGGCACACCAACCCCTGAAGGTTTCCCCTGCCGATTGCCTCCCATTTTCATTTTATCTGCTTATCTTTTCAGCATCCCACCAAACCTTTATTCCTTTCCAAACTACACGGTCTTTTTTCACACTATATCACTCCAGGCCTCTTGGGTTTTCTCACTAACCCTCTAAACCTCTCCCAGCTGACCCCATAAGCCTCTCTAAACCCGACCAGGTCTCTCCTCATCCTCTATCATCTCAGTTCTTCTGACCCTGCCTCCAAGCCCTCTAATGTGCCCCACAAATCCCTAACAGCCCCACTGCCTCGAAACTGAGGTCGCTCCAGGATCTGGTATAGGAAAGGCTAAGGAGAATCCGGGGTTCAGGGCTCCCCCAATCACTAGTCTGGCTCCCCTGTCTTCTCTGTTCTCCCTGGAGAGTCGGGGGATGGGGGCTAGGAGTTGAGAGCATGTTGATTGTTTCCTTCTACTGTCACTGGGCCATCTCCTCCCCTAGCTCTCTGCTTAGGAAGCTGGGAGTCCCACACTGCTGTGGTTATTGTGACAGAGGGATCTCTCTCTCTCTCTCTCTCTCTCTCTCTCTCTCTCTCTCTCTCTCTCTCTCCCTCCCTCCCTCCCTCCCTCCACACGCACATACACACACACACACACACACACACACACACACACACACAGGCGCGCACACACACGCACCCTGCCGGGGCTGTCGCGGAGGAAGAGCGTCACGCAAGCATCACTGGAGTGGTTTCGGACCGTGGGGAGGGAGGATGGGGCTGCAGTTGCTTAGACTGCAAAAGGGAAAATAATGTCCCCTAGCCCCCCCCCCCACCTCGCCCTATTCCCCGACCAACCGCCGCCCTCCATTCCCAGGCCTCCCTGGTCTTCTACAGGAACTGGGGACCTCAATTAGGTTTCGGACTCGGCTTAGCTTCCAGAGCACAGGCCCACTCAGTCCCCAGGCCCTCAGGGGATTTTGGTTGCAGCTAGAGATACCAAATTGAGTAAAAACAAAACAAAAACCACCCTCACCGATCCCTTTCCGAATAACTCCTTCTCACTTGCTCTCCCTTTTCAGCAGTTCTTCTCCCCATTTTTTTCTTCTTCCCAGCCTCTTCTCTCTTTTCTTTCTCCATATCCTTCTTCCTTCTCATCTCTCATCTCTCATCTCCGGTTTCCTCTTTCTTTTCTTTCCCTCTTCCTTCCTCCCTCTCTGTATCTCGGTTTCTTTCTCTCCATCCTTTCTCTCTTTCCCTGCCCCTCCTTCTCTTCCTCCAATCTGGGGTCCGATGCAAAGAAGTCCACAAAATGGCCCAAACCCTCCAACACCTTTAAGAGAATCTCTAGCCTAGCGCTCAAATCACAGTTAGTTTAAGGACCAGAGGTGGGGAAAGTTGAAAGCCGAGGCTCACCCCCTTTTAACACCTGATGAAGTCCCATCGACCAGAACCTCTTTTATTAAAAAAAAAAAATCTCCCAACTATTTCCGAATGAAAACCCGCTTCTCACGGACCTTCTTTCTAATCTGCGCCATCTGTGCCAGACTCGACATTCTGTTTTACCTTTCCTATCTGTGTCTTTTCTGTGGGACTTTCCTGCTCTCTTTCTGCTTATTCCTTCCTTCCATTCCCCTTTTCTTTCTATTTTCCCTGCTTGGCCTTCTTTCATTTTTCTCTTCTCTTTTTCTTCTCTCTTCTTTATTTTGTCTCTCTCTTTTTCCCCTTCTTCCTCTCCTTCCAGTCACGTTTCTACTCTTTATCCGTTCTCTCCCTGATGAAGTCCTAGTTCCTGCTCTCGTTGTCTGGATTTCCCTGGAGGGTCTGGAGCCTCTTCTGCCCATCAATCTCTGGCTATTTTCTTTTTGCTTTCCTTTCTTCCTCCTCAACTCAACCCTCTGAGGCCTATCTGTGCCTAGGCTGTGAGTCCCTCAGGCGTGGGGAAGGCTTAAGGGAATGGGTGAGGAACTGGGAGTGGCTGGGACCACATCGAAGGCCTGGGCAAATTGCAATGCTAGTCTGCCCTACCCTGCCGTGTTTGTCCCAAACGGGAAAGCTTAAATCAAACCCTCGGTTCTACTTGAATATATATATATATATATATATATATATTTATATATATATATATATATATATTTGCCCAAACAGGCCCCGGATGCAAAAAGGGGTTCCAGAGGGGGCTGAAGGTGGCCCTCAGAATCTATGTATCTGGCCTAAATTTAGATACAGTGCCAAGATCTATACACAGAGAGAAAAGAGTTACTTTATATTATAGCTTGAGCCAAATGCACCTAGCAAGGGTTTGCATTTATATTTCTTTTTAATAGAATCCATCAGATATACATGGGATTTTCCTTAATTTTCTAAACTTAGCATCAACTCATCCCATTTCGGAAAATGCGGGAAAAGCCTCAATGATCAATTCTCCCTCCCCCAGCAAAGCCACAGTCTGTCCAATCTGCTGCTGCTGCCTTTGATTTGGGAGCCAGAGAGATCAGATTGGAGATAATGGAGACAAGGGTGGCTAGAGAGCTAGCTAGCTAGAATAAGAAGTTGATTCAAAGGTAGATGAAAGACAATTAAAATGGCTGGGTAAATAAAAAGATGGCTAACTCCATGCTGTAGCGTATGATGGATGGAGAGATAGATAGATAGATAGATAGATAGATAGATAGATAGATAGGTAGAGATTTGTGGATGAGTAGATAAAATGTTTACATTACCAGATGGTACTGTAAAAGTAGTAATGATTACATAAAAGGCCTTATGCATGGAAAAAGGGAAGAAAGGAAGGCTATATTACCATAGACCATTAGAGGAAAAGATAGAAGTAGATAGAGCTAAGAAGATGGAGGTGGATAATCCTTAAATATCTCTCTCTCTCCTTTATTGTCTTTCTGCAAACAAAATCTCAGGGGAGAAAGCCTAGAGTTCTGCTGGTTCAAGGGGCCGTTGTTCCTGAGGCCAGAGGGACCTGCTGATGTGGGTGACAAAGGTTTTGTTCCTCCAGCCCAGATTGCAGATTACCGGCAGTGAGCCCTAGGGAAATAGGGTGGAGTTCATTTTGGTTAGATTCTAGGAGACCCATGCAACAGACCCGGAGTGGAGCCAGGCATTCGGTACCCAAGCAGCCTTCTTAACCAACTGTATTTCATAGCTTCCCTGTGGCAATCCACAGACCTTCATATCACTGCAGAGATCCACAGACATGATGCTTGTGGGTGGCCACATGAGTGAATGTGTCCTTTCATAAACATGAGTCAGTGCAGGTACATTCAGCATTACAGAAGGGTCGAGATGAGAGAGAAGAGTTGTCTTTTAGAAGGGTTCAGGTCTTCACTCAGAAATCTGCAGCAGAAAATAGACACCAGCGGATACAATCAGAATTCCAGTGAGCTGGGGGGGGGGGGTCCCACTAACCAGAGAGAGTGTTTAGAAAGACATATGTTGAAGCAATACTCCTATGTGCAGAGATGTACATCTTAGCATGTCTGCCAATATTTACATGTATACAAGCACTAGTGTGTCTAAAGACCTAAAAACAAAATAAATGTATGTGTATAGGGAATATAGGTCTCTGTCTAGGTAAGCACCATATATGTGATATTTTTGTTTGTTTTTGTTTTCTTAGTATAGGATTCCCTGGTTAGGAAACTCTTATCAGTATAGATCAGCCTTTGTTCTACAAGAATTATCTTAGAGTTGCCTGGGACAGCTTTATTTTCTTAGACTATGCAGCTGCATGAGTGGTACAGTGGATAGCAGCAAACCAGGTCTAGAGTTAGGAAGACTCATCTTCCTGAGTTCAAATACTTACTAGTTATGTGACCCTGCGCAAGTCACCTAACCTGTTTTCGCATCTGAATAATGGGGATAATAGTAGCACCTACCTCTCACAGTTGTCACAGGATCAAATGAGATAATATTTGTAAAGTCCTATAAAGCTTAGTATCTGGCTAGGTGTGGCTATATAAATGTTAGTTTTTATCATTATAATAAAATGATTTGCAGTCTATAATCCTAGAGTTGCCTGATTGACTTCCTCAGGGTCACATATCCAGTTTTTTGTCAAAGGAAGATTTGAACTCTGTGACTGGTCTATAGAGGACAATTGGGTATATATTCATCAATAGATCAAGGTAACAGAGCATAGATGCATTGCAATAACTGGACCTAAGATGGGTCAGCACCTTCTTTACAATTTAGAGCCTTGGAAAATTCTGAGTAATTGTAAAGTAAATGTAAAGTAATTTGTCCAGGGTCACACAGCAGCCAGCATCTGATTCTGTGGCCCGCTCTCCCTCCCCTATGCCATATTTCTCTCATGTCTCTACGGACATAGATTTCTGTCCTGTCACTTATGTCATGGAATATCGAAACAAAAAGAAATAGCCACCATTTATATAATGCCTTCAAATTCACATAGGACTTGAATCCATTAACTTCCTCCTTCAGTGCCTGCCAATGGCCTCAAGGAGATACATGGTCATTTCAGATGGCTATGCCAGCCAAGAGGAAGCTCAGGGATGACAAGTAGGGATCTACTGATGGACTTTGGGACTGTTATCAAGATGGCTAAATTCAAAGGGTTCATTATCAGATTGGACAGAATGAGGTGGATTTTTAAGCCACAACAACCCAGCAGATTCACCTTGTTGCATGGAAGGATGGACTATGTGGAAGAAATTAGAGATCTTTGAAAAATTGTATTGAAAAAGCAGACATCTACATGTCTGCAGAGAGATTTAGAAGGATCTCTGATCATATCCATGGGGGTCTCTCTCCAAAGGAGGAGGCAGATTGTAATCTATCCATCTTCAACTAAAAAAAATATGTGTGTGTGTATAATATAGTTATAGATTTGTATGTACGTAGATATACATAATTCCTACCATGTGGAAGGTCATCTCATTCTAGTTTGATCCCTCATCTTCAAATATATATCTGTGGTTTCCTCAGATTCTCCATGGGAGAACTTTCTCCATCAAACCAGGGGGCAACCCTTGAGCAGGTCACAGAATAATAACTAGAATTGTAATCAATCGATCAAAAACCTTTATTAAACTCCTACTATATGCCAGGCAGTGTGCTACAAAGACCAAAGTGGGGGCGGGGGGAGAGCATATGAAAATAGTTCCTCTCCTCAAGTTGCTTATATTCCTAGGGAGACGGGAAGAACAACACAATCCTACAAATAAATAAAAACTATAAACAAAGTAAGACTCCATGAAGGAGATGCTTTACGTTGGACTTTGAAGGAAACTAATGATTCTAAGAGACTTAGCTGAGGAGTGAGTGCTTTCTAGGTATAGGAAACATCATATGTGAAGGCAAGGAGATGGGGGATGGGATATCCTATGGGAGGAAGAGCAAGAAAGTCAGTTTGAGGATTTAGTTTAAAACCAGGAAAAGTAGACTCCATTCAGTTCGTGAAGGGCTCTAAATCCTGAAGGAGTTTGCATTTTACTGGAGGAGCAATTGGGAGATCCGGAAGCCCTTTTTGTCCTTTAAATGAATGCCTTTTATCACCTTCATTTCCATATGCATCTACCCCGCTTTTCTCTAGCCATTAAAAGGAATCATCCCATTTGAGTTTATTGAGCTGGGGAACGCCAAGGTCAGACCAGTGCATCATTTTGGCAGCTGTGTGGAGGATGGGTCAGAGTCAGAGTGGGCAGAGACTGGAAGCACAGACTGATTGGGAGGCTATCGAAGTAATCTGAACAAGAGGTACTTCAGACCTGAGAGTGGTGACTCCTGGGAGAGGGATAGGTGGATGGAAGGGAGAAACATACGAAACATACGGCGATAGACTCAACAACAATTGAGTTATGGTTAGATAAGTGAAAGGAGGAGGAAGGAAGAGTAGAGCTTAACTTGTAGGTTGGGAGCCTGGAGGAAGAATGGTGGTGTTCTAGACAGAAATAGGGAAATCGCACAGCAATTAAACATCACAGAATTTGGGCTGAGCTCTCTCTGTCTCTGTCTCTGCCCCCCCTCCCCCCATCTGTCTGTCTGTCTGTCTCTCGGACTACTTTGACAGCCTAATGAAACCTATGGTTAAAATATTGCTTTTGTTTTGCTTTGTTTTGTTTCTTTAAAATAACTTTTATCTTCTGTCTTAGAAGGGATACTAAGTATAGACTTTAAGAGGAAAAGTGTTAAGGGCTAGACAATCAGGTTAAGTGACTTGCTCAGGGTTACACAGCTAGGAAAAGTCTAAGAACAGACTTGGATCCAGGACCTCCCATCTCCAGTTGTGCCTCTCTATCCGTTGAGATACCTAGATGTCCCTAGAATATTGCTTTTAAATGTATAAATTATGTTGGAAACTGATTTATTGAAAGGAAAATGTAATTTTTTCCCGGCCAAGTTCACAGATCACCCAAAATCTACTCACAGTCTCTAGGTTAAAATTCTTTCGTATAATAGCTTCCCTTCTCAGATTTCCTTCCTTCTATTCTGTATATATCATGTTATGTGTCGAGTTGTTTACATGCTCTCAACTTCATTAGAATGTATGTATATGATCTTTGAGAGCAGAAACAGCTTTTGTATTTTTTTATATCCCTAGCATTTTGCACCATACCTAATCCTTTATAAGTGCTTGATTGGCTGACAGGATGTTTAGAAAATCCATTGTGGTCTTACCTTAACAAGAACTTGTTTTAACAAGTACCATATCCTTTTATTTTTAAATTTTTGTTTTTGTTTTTCTTAACTGGACAAACACTAATATCCCACACCTACCTTTGGTCCAAATCCCCTCTGTGTAAAAAAACAAACCCTTTGGTGTCAAATAAGCACATTAAGTGAAACAAATCTACACAATGACACATTTTATATATGTGTGCATATAAGTGTGTGTGTGTGTGTGTGTGTGTGAAATTTGGTACCTCATGGCCATCATCTGTCATTAGGTGGGTAGCATCACCAATCCCCTGAGTTCTTAGTCTTTGAATTGATCACAGATCCTAGTGTCCAGTGTTCTTAAGGCTTTCAAGGTTGTTTTTCTTTATAATATTGTAGTTACTACAGAAATTATTCGACTGGCTTTCATTATTTCACCCTGCATCCATTCATATTCATATACATTCTATTCATTTACATATATATCAATTCCTTCCTGTGTGTCTCAGGAACATTTTTCTTAATTTCTTATGGCACAATATTCTATTATATTCTTATGCTCTAATTTGTTGTCACTCTGAAATTGATGGGCATCCCCTTAGATTCCAGTTTTTTCCTACAACCAAAAGTGCTGCTATAAAAATTTTTGTGCATATGGGTCCTCTCTCTCTTTGGATGTCTATGTCTAGTAGTGGCAATGATGGGTCAAAAGATCTGAATAGTTTAATGTCTTCTTAAATCGAGTTCATAATTGCTTTCTAGACTGCCTGGTCCATTGTTTCCTTCAGAAGACACTAGTGTGCCCACCCTTTTTCAGTCTCCCCAGCATATTATTCTCCTTTCTGGTCATCTTTGATAATCTGATAGGGAACCTCAAAGTTGTTTTAATTTGAGGTTTGCTTATAATTAGTGATTGGTTACTAAGACCCTTTTGCACGCTTACATAACAAAAATCTGGGTACAGTTTAGATCGAAATCAAGTACACCTTAGTCTAAAAGCAATTCCTTGGGCTGGAGACAGACAGATCTATCAAAGGCATATTCTGTGACTATGGAAAAGTGTGAGGTTTTCAAGGTTGTTTCTTTCATTCCTTGTATCTAAGTATTACAGTTTGGAAAATGAGGCATCATCGATTTTTAAAACAACCCAAGAACTCTGGGAGAAGCCTAGATTAATCAGCATCCTAAACCTTCTAAGGTCATTCCCACTCTCATAACGGAACAGTTCCCAATAGGGAAAGTCTCAGCCTGGTTTAGCTTAGCAACCATTGTATCTTGGGATTCTTTGAAGCCTTTTCAGGATTCCAGAGGAATTCCAGAGTTTATTGTTATACTGAAGTGTTTTAATCTAGCCCACACTACTCCCTTTAGCACCAGATCTGTTTCAGAGAAAGCCCTATCACCTAGCAAGCCTTCAGATTCTTTGGGGTGCACCATACTTGCTAGCAAAGAGAAGGGACTACATGGGTCATTCCCAGACCTCCCTAGTTTAGGAGGTTTCCCCAAAGCTGGAAGGGTAGGCAAATGGGTCTGTTCATTTTCCCAAGAAAGTAGCACCTAAGGGCATTTTTAGGTAAGCTTGCAACCTGAGGAGAGGGGTGTACCCCAAAAGTTTGAAGGGAGAGAGAGAGAGAGAGAGAGAGAGAGAGAGAGAGAGAGAGAGAGAGAGAGAGAGAGAGAGAGAGAGAGAGAGGAAGGGAGAGAGAGAGAGGGAGAGGGAGAGGGAGAGAGAGGGAGAGAGAGAGAGAGCCTATGAGCCTGAGGCTCATTCTGTGTGGAGAAGGGGCAAAATGAGACTAGGGCCTAAGGAGAAGAACTGACATTGGGATGATTATTCTTAGCTCCTTCTGGCATCTCTTCAAATGAGCCAAATGAGCTCTTCAGGAACCTCAAACTCAGAGCAAAAAGGGGCCACCATTTTGCTGCCTAGCTCCTCTCCCCCAACAAAATGGTGGTACATGCTCAGAGAGAAGACATACACATGCACATTGCCCACATCATACCCTTACACACAGTTCCCAGTTACACACACACACACCACACCCACAAATCACAAATATCATAGATACATATCAGGAAGGCACCATGACAGTGCTGCCGCCCCCTACCCCCCCAGGGAAAAGAAGATTTATTTTTAAATGTCCCTAAATCCTCAGCCAATCCTTTGGCTGTCCCCCTTCCCACCAAGCCACCTGAAGATTGTAAGTTTTTTTTTGTTTGTTTTTTTTTTTTTTTTAGGAAAAATAGGTAATTCACTGGAGAGTTTCAGAGGTGGGAAGGGAAAGTCTCAGCAAAGTCCTGCTGCCCAGTGAAAAGTGGGGAGTTTCAGGGGCTGTTGGCAGAGAATAATGATCCACCCCAAATTTGGCCTAATTCCACAGCTTCATGGTAGAGTAGCACCTCTAAAAGCTGTCCAAATAGCTTCTCTTACCTGACCTCCTGCCCCCCACCCCCACCTCACCCCTGACTTCTCCTGCCTCTGGGTTCTGGCATTTGTACATAATAGATAGGAACTTGATCCTCTGGGAATCCTTGATTCCCCATTTGGGGAGAGAGAAGGGGAAATCGGGGTAGAGTGATGGTTTTTTAAAGAATAATGATGAGAGTAATAACAATGACAACAACAATAATAATAATATTGTTCCCAGCAGCCCTCCAGGAGGTAGCTGGGGGGTGGGGGCAGGAAGAATGCTGCAAGAATTTAGCCCTAACCTTTAGGTTACTGGAGCACACTGCCATGCGGGTTGGGGCTGGAGTACCAAACCAACAGAACCTGTATCTGGGCTGAGATAAGAGCTCTATCATATTACACTCTCATGAAATCTTATAATCTTCAACTCGAACCCAAACCCCCACAGCATATTCTCACATATGCAATCAAATGTATACTCCCCACGCACTACCAGGGCCAGACCCAGATGCATACCCCTGCCCACGGAAGATCCTGTCCTCCATAGACCCAGACACATATAAACACCAGCAGCAAACATTTGAACATGCATGCAAGCACTTCAGCACAGCCTTATCATCCACCTCCCCATACTGGGGAGGGGGGGGAAGGGGGGAGTGGTATACAGGCTAGGACAGCTCCAAATGCACAGAAACTGCCCCCCCCCCATATCCTCTCCTAACATCAATCCACACAAAAGGTGGTGGATAAACAGCACACTCCCTTACACAATTGCGTATTATTCAAATACACACAACCCCCCCCAATTACAAATGTCCCACTTGCACATGCTTCTACCACACACAAAGGAACCCCCCCCCCATCCCCAATAAAGGCAGGCCCAATTTTTAGATTCATTTTGGTTTTGTTTTCTGTGTGTGTGTGTGTGTGTGTGTGTGTGTGTGTGTGTGTGTGTTGGGGGGGGCGGTATTTGTTTGTTTTGGCTTATATCTGTAGCATCTGCTGGGTAGCCCCAGGATATCGGGTCTTATTTGTTGACGTCAAAACATCCCTAAGAGCACAAGCCTGCAGCGACCAGCCTGCAGCAACTCTGACTAGATCCTGACTCTTCGTCCTATTCTCTCTTTCTCTCTCTCTCTCTCTCTCTCTCTCTCTCTCTCTCTCTCTCTCTCTCTCTCTCTGTCTCTCTCTCTCTCTCTCTGTCTCTCTCTGTCTCTCTCTGTCTCTGTCTCTCTCTCTCTCTGTCTCTCTCTCTGTCTGTCTGTCTCTCTATGTCTCTGTCTGTCTGTCTGTCTCTCTTTCTCTCTCCCTCTCTGTCTGTCTCTCTCCCTCTCTGTCTGTCTCTCTCCTTCTGTCTCTCTCTCTCTGTCTCTCTGTCTCTGTCTCTCTCTGTCTCTGTCTCTGTCTCTTTCTCTCTTTCTCTTTTTGTCTCTATGTCTCTGTCTGTCTCTGGCCTCGTGGGTGGACGGGTTGTGCACCATTTTTTTTTCACATTCTTCTCCTTGGCTTGCCGGCCCCCCTCCCTCCATGGCCTCTAGCGTGTCCCGAAGGACAGTGTGGCCCACTCGCTGGTCCAGAGACGCCGGTGCTCTGGGCATCCTTCTCTCCATGGGTACAAGTGCCCGGAGTTCCCTCTGCAGCCGGGTCCACGGTGGCCACAGATCTCTGTTTGTGTCTCCAGGGGCAATCGGACGCGGGCCCGGGCTCTGCCTCCCCTTCCTCCCAAATACACCCAAACTAGCACACGCTTGCAGAACCCGTGGGGAAGCCCCCATGCCGCAAGCACTTTTGCATCCCACCAGTTTATGGGTCATGGGAGCACAGGCCGTGCACCCGGTTCCCCTCCAGATCCCCATGTACATACAAACAGCCTACGCCCGGAGCACACCCTATGGAGCTCCCACGAACTTAGGCCTGGGCCTGCTCCCACCCTCCCACCCAGACCCCCGCCCCCTCTCATGCCCTGTGGCTGTGAACTGGGCGTTCTGAAGCCGCAGAGGCCTCAGCTCGGGCCTGCTGGGCCGGGCTAGGCGCTCCTGGGCCAGGCTAGGCCTGCTCCCAGCTCCTCTCCTCCGCCTCCCCCAAGCCCCAGCGGCTGGCGGGGAGGGCGGGGAGGATAATGCCAGGCTCGCGCGCGGAATAATGACACGCTGTCTCCCGAGCGGGAAACATGTTTACTGAGCCTTTTGACAGGTAGGGAAACGGTGGCGGCGGGAGGGGGAGCTCGGCTGGCACAGCCTGCTACCGTGCCAGTCCAAGGGCTGTCCTCCTGGGCTCGGGAGGGTTCCATCCCCGCCACCCGAGCCGCCTGCCCACAGAGACCACCCAGCGGAGTGCGCGGGCTCTCGGAGCTGGTGCTTGCCTTATCCTTCCCAGACCAAGTGACCGATTAGAAGAGGGAGCCCCTGAGGTCTTTATCGGAAGGATGTAGAGGACGGTGTCTGAGCTTCGCCGCAGGCCGCCGTGGAGGTTGGGTGGCTGGAGTCAAACTGTACCTGGGTCGCTAGCCTGTGGATTATTTTTCTTCCCCCGGAAAGTGACCCTGAGCAAACTGTCTCAGCTCTCCGGGCTCCGCTGCCTCCTCTGTAAAGTAGGGGAGCCTTCCAGTTCTTCCTACAATCGGATAGACTGGGTAGAGCCCTACCGTGACCTCCCGCGGCAAAGCTGGCAAGCTTAACCCATGGCCCTCGGGAAAGAATCTTCCTGAAAAGCAGGGCAACGATTCTGTTTTGTTTTAACCGCTCCTGGGGAGCTGGTCCTAGCTGCCCATTGCTCTTACCCCAGAACGGCAGTTCTCCCTCCGCCTTGGGTCACACATGTCCTTGGCGATACCTTCTCAGACAAAGCAGAGAGGGCCACACGTGCCAAAGCCCACAGGCGGCCACCATGAGGCTCTGCATTGCCTCTGGAGGTCGCCCCAAATAGGACTCTTCGGGGATCACCGTGGCCTCTGATTGAGGAAAGTGTGGCTCCCTGGGAGTCACTGCCAGATTCTCCGTACAGGCTGGGTACGTATGTGCCTTGTGTATAATATACACGCAGTACATGAATGCTAATACGTCTGTACCATACGAATAGAATACAGCAACATTTCTATAGAAATATGTATATGTCTGCTATAATATACTTCCACACACTTTGCATGCCTGAATTCTGCATTTCTTGTGGCAAATACATTGTGGAAAATACATTGTTTTAGCAAATGGACAGCCTGTGTGACCTTGGGCAAATGACTTGATTTCCCTGGCCTCAGCTTCTTCATCTGTAAAATCAAAGGAGGTGGACTAGAAGTCCCTTTCAGCTCTAGATTTCTATTATGATCTAGATTTTTAGAACCCGTGAAGCTAAAGGTGGCCACATCTCTTGTGCCCTGATGGAAGACCTCAAAGCTGGAGCTGTGGAAGGTTAAATGATTTACAGGTCACTTAGCCAATACGGGGATCTGAACCTAATTTCTCTTACTGGGGCTCCTAGGTGGTGCAGTGGACAGAGCTTGAAATTAAAAAGACCTGAGTTCAAATCCAACTCAGATATTACTTCTGAAACCCTAGCTTAGGTAAGTCATTTAATTCTATTTATCTCAGTTTCCTCATCTATAAAATGAGATGGAGAAGGAAAGGGCAAAACCACTCCTATATCTTTGCCAAGAAAACTCCAGATTTGGTCACATGGGACATGACTAAATAACAATTCTCTTACTGATTCTGGGGCTAACACTCTATCTATCCACTGAGCCACAATTCCTTCTTCCCACTCTCCTTTATTAGAGGTGAGCCTGGGCTTTGTGTGAATAGCTGCACCATGGAGCCCAATCCCTGACAAGAAAGCTGGAAAGGTTTGGGAGGGGAAAGCATGATGGGCTGTGCATCTGTTGTCTCAAAGTCAGCCAACTAACGGTGGAGAAGTTTTCCCCAAATTGAGTACAAGCTATTTTAATTTATTTTTCATTTTTGATTACTGCAGCTCTATAAGGCAAAGGTATTCTGAGCTGCTATTTAAACTGTGCCAGGTGAAGAAGGACCTATGAGGACAAAAGGCATGATCCTTCTTGAAAACTCGAAAATATGTAATAATTGATGACTCACTCAGTAAGCATTAATTAAGCCCCTGCTGCATGTCCAGAACTGTGCTACTCTGGAGTTTACAAGGGTAGGTGTGAAACAGTCTCTCCCCTCAAGGATTTTCTATTACAGTGGAGCCTTCCTCTCATCCAAGTGCATGCTAAATCTCACTGATGTATTTAGAAGGCAGAAGGTTGTTAGACTCATCCTGCTCAACTGTTGTCTTCAACCTCCTGCATATCCTTCACCCTGGTGGATACTTACAAAGTACTTCGAGTTATAGATCAAGGTCCTGATCACTCCTAGCATTTCTAGAATCAAATACAATCTCTTCGGTTTGGCATCACAGCCTGGCTTTAGTCCATTTCCTGTCTCCCAAGCCTAAAATGCATTCATTTCTCACCTCTGCCTCAGCATTTCTGGCTTCCTTCAAAACTTAGCCCAGATGCCACCATCTACATCAGGTTTCCTACTACAATCCTCCCAACATCTTTTGTTTGTATTTTGTATTTAATTTAACGTGTTCTTAATAATGATTCTTAACAGTGTGATAAGTAGGATAGGGACTCTCATTTTGTCTGTTCTCCCCGGGAAAGAAGTAGAAGCTTAAGAAATCTTTATTGGTTGATTGATATTAACCTGTAGAAAGTAATGGATTCAGATTTGTGAATGTGGAAAAGGCTATAAATAGATGGTTAAAATGATAATAGCTAGTATTTATATAGCTGAATCACTTTACAAATATTACCTCACTTTGTCCTCAAAACAACCCTGAGAATTGGTGCAATTATTAACCCCATTTTACAAATGAGAAAATGGAGGGAGAAGGAAGTGAAAAGATTTGCCCAGGGTCCCACACCTAGTAAATGGCTAATGCTGTATTTGAATTCAGGTCTTCCTGACTCCAGGGCCAATGCTCTGTTCATGTTGTACATGGCTACCCTGTATAATAGAGGAAAATCTATTGCTTTCACTTCATAAATATACTTCTGCCTCCAGGATCAGTGAACTTATCAGTATAGGAATTTTCTTCAGAGAGATCCTCAACTCCTCTCAGACTTAAGTAGTTAAAAAACAACAACAACAACCTTTAACTTCCATCTTCAAATCAATACTGTGTATTGGTTCCAAGGCAGAATAGTAAGGGTGAGGCAATGGGGATTAAGTGACTTGCTCAAGGTTACATATCTAGAAAGTATATGAATCCTGATTTGAACCCAGGATGTCCTGTTTTGGCTTTCAGTCCACTGAGCCATGTAACTGCCCCCTAGTTCATGATTTTTGAGAATGACTCTAGCCACCAAAAAAAAAAAAAAGGATCATCCATCAATCACTAAGTCCTTATTGGCATCTTCAAAACCTGGTAAGAGGGCTTGCCACTGATAGTAATTTGAAGGTATAGCCTTCAGGAGACCAGAGATCCCTGAATCTGCTGCTATTCTGAGAGAGTACTTGAGTAAAGGAAAGATAACATGGGGAGAAAGTAAAAGAAAGAGCTGTGCAATCCAAGAGTCTGGAGACTTGGGTAAGAAGAGAGAGACTCTAACTATAATTTACTAAAGACGTGTGTGTGACATCATTAATATAGGGAAGTTCCAGATGAGGAAATTCCCCCTACCAAATCAGGGTAGTATGTTCTCTGAAACTTACTAAAAGGGTAAGTGACTTGACTAGAGTCACATAGACAATGCGTCAGAAGAAGGACCTAAACCCAGGTCTTCCTGACTCTTCCTAGTTATTATTACATTTATTTAATGCATAGTCCAGACCTGCCCCATCTCCTCCAGTAAGACTGTAAGCTCTTTGAGGGAAATAACTATGTATTATATATAATATATTTTATATATTCACATATCATTATAAATAGAATACATAATAAATGTGTGTATTTACATATAATATACACTACATCCCCAGGATGGGGAACAGTGCCTTAAACATAGTAAAGAGGTTTTTTCACTCCTTTTTTTCCATGGTAGTGGAGGAGAAACTGAAACTGTGATATCCTATATATGGGGATCTCTTCCTGTAAACACTTCCTCCATAGATACAGACTGGCAGCTGTCCTTATCTTAAGGTTTTTTATGGAGTGCCAGAGGACACTGAGAACTTCAATGATTTTACCATGTTTTCAAAAGTGGGTCACCTATCTGCTCTTTCCATAATGCTTCATTTCCTCTCAAATACTTTATGAATTATTATTGTTATTTTAGTTTCTATCCATTTATTACCAAAAATAAAAATTGTAAAATCCACCAACATTCCATGTATCAGAGAAGGAAGTTGTAGCCAAAGGATAACAGCACTCAGCCCTCCTTTTAGAAAAAAGCAAGACAAAGGTCATTTTATCTGGCAACGAAATACAAAACAGAATTCAGAATGGAATTCAGAAGGAGCCTTGAGCTTCAAAACCTGAGTCTTCAGACCAGGACCTTAATTCTTGTCTTGGCATTAAAAAGAAAGACATATTTAAGAATGGGTAGCAACCTGAATAGAAGTTAGAATAGCTCTTATGAAAGGCACAGTGTTTCACTGGCAAACCAAAAACTAGATTTGGAATTCTAAGCACTGCCTCCCAGGCAAGGGGTGTGAGTGTGTGTGTGTGAGAGAGAGAGACAAACAGACAGACAGACAGAGAAGTTACATACAAATGAGAGCTATAGAGACAGTTGGATGAAGAGAACTTAGGGATCCATTTGAAAAAGCAGCCTATGAACCCCTTATAAAATTACAAAGAAATATAGATAGATAGATAGATAATAGACAGATAGAGATATGGCTAGATAGATTGGTAGATATAGATAGGCAGATAGACGGAGGGACGGACAGACAGAAAGATAGACAGATACATGGATGAATGGATAGACAGAGAGACAGAGACAGAGAGAGAGAGAGAGAGAGAGAGAGAGAGAGAGAGAGAGAGAGAGAGAGAGAGAGATGGATAGATGGATGGATGGATCCCAGATTAAGGACTTCTGATTCATTGGGATATAGAGAAAGACACAAATTAGGAGGCAACCTATTTCACAGAACCTTAGGCTTTAGGATGGCCTGGGTTTAATTCCTGCCTCTGACATGCTGTGCAGCTCTGGACAAGACACTTAAACTCTCTGTTCCCCTAATTAAAACTCTAAATTATAGACGAGGTGCTGGCTCGCACCCAAGGAGGCCATTTCCTCCCCGGCAGTGGTCTATACGTTTGAAACCCCGGGCCCTGAGTGAGACACAGAAATAATAGAAACGGATGCGTGGCTAAGCGGCAGAGACCGAAGAATTCGTTTCTGCATTCTGTCTTTACCTGGACTGGCAGGACAGTTAGTGAGAGAGACGGTCTTCTCGCACCGGACTAGGCATTTCTTCCCGGGGTGCTCCTGGGCTTTCCCCGGAGTGTTCTAATAGATATTATTTATTCTTTTCTTGGGCTGCAAAGCAGGTAACTTATAGCGCCCAAACGGAGGGGCCTGGACAGGCTATACTCGGGCTAACATCGGGTGCGGAGTAGTCGGGGGCTCCCCTCTCCCCTCCAGAGCAAGTGGATCCAAGAGGAAATATCCAAGTGTCAACTGAAAAGATAAACAGGAAACAATTAAATCCCATCATTTCGGCGGCTCCAGGCGTAGTCGAGCCTTAGTGCGAAGTGTGCCACCCCCAAACCGCTCCTCCACAGCGGCTAAGAGCCCTCAAATTCCGGCTGAAATTCCTGGGAAGGTCGGCTTGGAGGAGCGGAGGGATACTCCGATTTGGTCCTTGCACTCCCCACCAGTTGGTAATCCTCCCAACAAGTCACAGCTAATAGGAAAAGGTGCAAAAAGGTAAGAAGTCTCCGCGGGCCAGAGTGCTCACAACCGCAAAGTGAAAAATTCTGGTGGAGAGGGAGGGGTCTCAGGCCCCCTTTGTCTTCCAACAAATAAAAATTCTGGGAGAGGGACCGGTCAACCCCGAGCTGGAAGGGAAAAAAATCCCTCCCGTAGCTCTTTGCGGTAAATCTCGATGCCATCCTAGGTGGGATTTCCACGGAAGTGTGAGTTTTCCAACATTTATTAAAGCCTTTACTATAAGCCTGGTACCGTGCCAAGCTGGTCCCTGCCCCACCGCAGCCCCCAAACTTAGATCATGATGGAGGAGACACCACGGAAAAAACCATACTCCCAAAATATGCAGAGCAGAGAGAGAGGGTCATCTCCGAGAGAAGGCGCGGAGGACGGGAAAGGCGTCTCGCGGGATTTGCGATGAGTCTTAAAAGAAACCGGGAAAGCCAGGAGACAGGTGAAGAGGGAGAACGTCTGTGCTTGGGGTCCGCCAGAGAAGACGTAGGTTTGGTAGGTGAATTCTGTGGAAGGAACAGAGAGAAAAAGACAGCAGTTGGAGAGGGGAGAGGAGGCAAAGTATACGCGGGGAAACCTTTTGTTAGAATTCCTTTTTGAATTTGCAGTAATAATTATCCCTGGACATCTGGGGTCTGTTTCCCAGCGTTTCATAACATATATAAAATGTGTACTCTATATACAATGAGTCCATCAATCAACAAACATTTGTTAAGCCTCTGCCGTGTGCCAGGCACTGTGCTAAGTCCTGGGGATACACAGAAAGGCAAAAACATCCCTGCCCACAAGGAGCTTACACTCTAGTAGGAGAAACAATGTGCAAAGAACTAAGTTCCAGGGAGATAAAGACAGTGTAAATGAGAGTTAATCTCTGGGGGAAGACCCTGAACTTGGAGTCAACAGACCTGAGTTCAAATTCAAACTCTATGCTGTCACCAAACTTCCCAGACCCCAGTTTCCCCTTTTGTAAAATAAGGGAGCTGGACCAGAAGACCTCTTGGGTACCTCTCAGCTTTATAGAAGAGGTACAGGACCAATCTTGACCAGAAAGAGTCATCAAGAAGGTTTGGAGTTGGGGCAGCTAGGTGGCTCAATGAATAGGGAGCCAGACCTAGAGACAGGAGGGCCTGGGTTCAAATCTGATCATAGATACTTCCTAGTCCTGTGACCTTTAACTTAAGTCACTTACTTAACCCCAATTGCCTAGCCCTTTACCACTCTTCTGCCTTAGAACTGATACTTAGTTTTGATTCTAAGACAGAAGACAAAGGGTTTTTTATTATTATTTTTTTTAAGACATGGAATCTTGTAGGAAGAGACCTGAACTAGAACTCAGGGGACCAATGATCTAGCCTTGTCTGTGCCATTAACTAGGATCAATCATACACTCATAAATTCAGAGCTGGAAGGACCTTTGACTGATGACCTCATTTTTTCAAAGTGAGGGGTGGATTAGATTTGTTTTCTTAATAAATTTATTTTATTAATATTATTTACATTTAATTTTAAATGTTATATTAGAAATACATTATTATGTAATATTATAATATTTTGTGTAATAATAAAATGCTGTATTATACACTATTACTTTATTTATCATATAGCATATAAATATTATTAAAATATAAATAAGAATTACTTATATTTACTTTTTTAATCTATCAGTGCTTATTTTTACATGAATCTCACCTCCCAATGACAGCTAAGTCTCAACATGAAAACAGTACTTGGCCTATAGTCAGGAAGATGGGAAATCAAATCCAGCTCTTCAGATACTTCCTAGCTGTTGACTCTGAGCAAGTCACTTAACCTCTTTTTGCCTCAGTTTCCTCAACTGTAAAATGGGGATCATAAGAGCACCTAGCTTTGCAAAGGCTTACTTAGCACAGTGCCTGTCACATAATAGGCACTTAATAAATGTTTATTGATTGTTTGTCATCAAAATCAAGTGAGATAATATTTGTAAAACACAACACTGTTCAGTAGACACTACACATATGCTCAATCCCTCCATGATTATTCCCCAATGACTCCTCAAACTGTCACCCCAGTAGAGATAAATTATGAAAATATAGTTAATCAAAATACCCAGACTGGGTGTGCTTTATTCCACCCTTCAGCACCTCTGATAAGAGGTTGAGCATGCTTCAACAGCATTAGTCATCTGAAGTCAGTGATCAGTGATCAGGCCAGTCTTCTGATGTCATTTTCCTTTATGTTATTATAGTCACTATGCAAATTGTACCTCTAATTCTCCTTGTCTTCAATGCAAATCTTCCCAAGTTTCTCTTAATGTTTCATATTCATCATTTGTTTTCTTAACATTTTATGTTCCCCAATTCCATATAAAAACAATTTTTAAAATTTGTTTTTTTATAAATGAGTCCCAAATTCTCTATCCTTCTTTCTACACTTCCCCATCCCCAAGATGGTAAGCAGTCTGATATAGATTTTACACGTACAATCATGTAAAATGTTTTAGTCATTTTGTGGAAAACATCTCAAAAGGGAAAAAAGGGGAGGAGGAGGAAGGAGAAGGAAAAAAAAAGGAGGAGGAGAAGGAGAAAGAAAAGGAGGAGAAGAATGAGAACAAGAAGAAGAAATATATGTTTTCATCTGCATTCAGACTCTGGAGGCAGATGATGTTTTTCATCATGAGTTTGTGGGATTGTCTTGGATCAGTAAATTGCTCATCATTTCTTATGGCACAATCATTTTCCATTATGTTCAGATACCACAATTTGCTCATTCATTCATTCCCCAATCACTGGGCGCCCACTTTGTATCCAATTCTTTGTCATCATAAAAGTTGCTACAAAATTTTTTGTTTATAAGAGGTCTTTCTTTTGTTTTTAAATTTTAATTTGTTGTTGTTGTTCAGTCATTTCACCTATGATCAACTCTTTATGATCCCATTTGGAGTTTTCTTGGCAAAGATACTGGCATGGTTTGCCATTTCCTTTTCCAGCTCATTTTCTAGATAAGAAAACTGAAGCAAGCAGGTTAAGTGACTTGCTGAAGATCACAAAGCTATCAAGTGTCTGAGGCTGGATTTGAACTCAGGAAATTGAGTCTTCCTGACTCCAGGCCTGGCACTCTACCCACTATGCCACTTAATTGCTCTTATTTTTTTTTCAGTTAGCAATTTTCTCTTTCTCCTACCTCCCCACCCCCCCACACACACATCCATTGGGTTAAAACAAAAACAAGACAACACAAAACAAAACAAAAAACAAGGGGGCAGCTGGATGACTCAGTGGATTGAGAGTCAGGTCCAGAGATGGAAGCTCCTAGGTTCAAATATGGCCTCATACACTTCCTAGCTGTGTGACCCTGGGCAAGTCACTTAACTCCCATTGACTAGCCCTTACTGCTCTTCTTCCTTAGAACCAATCCCAAGTATTGATTCTAAGATGGAAGGTAAGGGTTTTAAATTTTTAAATTTAATTTAAAAAATAAAATAAAAAACAAAATCCTTGTGACATATATACAGTCAAGCAAAGCAAATTCTCAAATTCACAATGCCCAAAATTCATTCATTCTGCATCTTGAGTCTATTTGCCTCTCTATTTATAAAGAGATATGTTATGTGCTTCATCATTAGTCCTATGAGGGAATTTTCCAGTGAAGTGGTTTCCCAAGACTCCCAGCTCTGATATTTTAAGGAATCTTTTAAAATGTGGAATTAGTCATCTAATGAATTATCTATCCTAGCTTTCTGTAATCTGAAAATTCAATAAGCATGCTCTCAATGTTGTCACCCAAGTAATTCATAAATGTATGGAACAGGACAGGGCTGAGGAAAGAGTTCAGGGCATGCCTCTTGGGACCATTCCCTCTTGGTATCATCCTCTTCCCTTCCTCCATCCACTGGTTGGCAAATGATTCAATAATGAACTCTTTAGGCATAGAGTAGCTCACTTGCCACCTTCTCCCTCTTTGACTGTGATCTTCTTGAGGGTAGGAAGTGTATAATTTTTCAGCTCTGAATTCCCAGGGCCTAGCAGTCTTGTATATAGTTGAGAATTCACAATACCCATTTAATCTAATTGAATTGAGAGGCTTTCTGTCATAGTAAAAGAGTGTGTGCTTTAGAATCAAAAGATCTGGATTCAAATTCTAACTATGAGACTTACTACCTATGTGACCTTAGATGAGTTCACATAACCTTCCTAGGTCTCAGTTTCTTCATCTGTAAAATGAAGGGGTTGAAGGAGGCCTGGAAGGTCTCTGAAAGCATTTCCAACTTTAGATCTCTGATTTGAATTGAATTAAAATAGGGTGCTCAACCAAATAAGAATCCACCTACATTGTACTATCACCACACCCACTCAAATCCATTTTGTTCAAAAGGACCCTGGAAGAGAGATTCTGAGCAAATGACTGGAAAGAACACACTGGAAAGAGTCCTTGGGGGTCAAAATATATGGGTTAGAGTCCCATCTACACCCCTTCTAAGATGTGTGACCTTTGGCAAGTCACCTAAGTTCTCTGAGCCTTAGTTTTTTCATCTGTAAAATGAAGGCAATTCAGAATCATAACATTTTGAGAAAGAGGAGACCTTAATGGTACTTCTATGACTTCCCATTTGCTTTAGAAAACTGGGATACTCTATATAAATGTTGGTTTATGATTGTTAAATGCCTTACTTAATTACAGATATACTGTGCTTACCAGTCAAGGCACTGTAATGGGGAAAAAATGAGCTTAGATTTAAAGCAAGAAGGGAGGGAGCTTAGAGACATTTTAGCCCATTTTAGTTTACAGATGAGGAACTGAGGTCCATAGAAGTTATGACACCCAAAATCATCTAGATATTTAGGTGTCAGATCAAGATTCAAACCCAGGTCTTTAGACTCTAAAATCTATTGTTTTCCCCCACTATCTATGTTATCTATGTTATTTATTTATTATAATATTATTTATGTTACAAATGTTATTCTGTTGACTAAACAAATTGTGGTATATGATGGTGATGGAATACTATTGTGCTGTAAGGAGTGATGGACTGGAGAATTTCAGAGAGAGCTGGAAAGACCTATGGGAACTGATGCAGAGTGAAAAAAGCAGAACCAAGAGATCATTACACATAGTAACTGCAATATTGTGAAACAATCTAATGTGAAAGACTTTGCTACTAACACCAATCCAATGATCTAGGACAATTTTGAGGCACTTATGACAAAGAGAAAGAACTGTGGAAGTAGAAATGCTGATGAAAACATATGATTTATCATGTGTTTATTTGGGTGTATGTTTGGGGTTTGGGGTATATAAGATTATTCACTTACAAAAATGAGTATGGAAATATGTTTTGTATGATGATACATGTATAACCCAGATTGAATTGCTTGTCAGCCCTGAGAGGGAAGAAGGAAGGGAGATAATATGGATCATATGACTTTAGAAAACTTATGTGGAAATTTGTTATTAAAAGTAAAAATTTAGAGTCTTAGATAGCCAAAAAATAAAAAAAGAATTAGGAAGCCCTTACCTAGATCTGCCATACTATGAGAAATTCCAGCCATGCTGCCCACTTCCCTTCTGTCTCATTCTGTAGTGTGTCCTACCTTTAAACTAGCTACCTTGCCCCCATGCTTCCATACCCAGCTTTCTAGATACCCTCTATCTAGACTTCCCCATTAGAATACAATCTTCTTGAAAGTAAGATGTTTTATTTTCTTGTTTTTAAATCCCAGCATTTAGCAAAGTACTTGGCATAAAAAATTACTGCTTAATAAACCTTTAACTATATAGCTATCTATCCATATATCTAAAAAAATGTTATTCTGGAATGACTTGGGTTTTTATTGTTTGTTTTGTTTATTGTTGTTGCTGCTGTTGCTTGGCAAAATCAAGGTGCTGATTCTTATCCTTGGTTGCCTTCCATCAAACAAAGTATTGGAATTGGAGGAAAAGAGGCTCCATTAGACAATGCTAGGGAATATGTGCCTGGCAATCCATCTATAAATCTGTCCCTTTTGTTTAGAATGGGTAAGCAGCTTTTCATCTGGATGACTAACACCATTCCTTCCTAACATTATGGAGATAGAGCCAGTCATCACATAGAAATCTGGACTCAGACAGAAACTTAAGGCTTTTCTGATGAGAGTAATAACCCAGGGTGGAGTGATGAGAGCTTTGTCCCAAGGTGTCAGCTTTAATGGGTGTAAAATTGAGAAGGCTTGCCATCTCCAGCACTCCTCTGGCTGGAAACAACAGCACTTAGCACCTTTTTTGCAGCATTCTCAAACTGAATGCCCCCCATCCCTTAACTGGGGATAGTTTGTGGTACCACAATTAGGAGCCAAAGTCCTGCTTCTAACTCTGTATTTAGTCGATCCTCCCTACTCAACTAGAACTGTTCTTCAGCATCCTAGGATATAAGACCATATGTTTAGAGCTAGAAGGCATCTTTGAGGTCATTTAGTCCAACTCCTTCATTTTAGGGGTTAGAAAACTGCTAGAGGCAGTTAGGTGGCTCAGTAGATAGAGAACCAGACCTAGAGACAGGAGATCCTGGGTTCAAATATGGCCTCAGCTACTTCCTAGCTGGGTGACTTTGGGCAAGTCACTTAACCCCATTTGCCTGGCTCTTACCACTCTTCTGCCTTGAAATTAACAGTTAGTATTGGTTCTAAGATTGAAGGTAAGGGTTTTTTCATTGAAATTTAAACATTTTAAAGCTAATAAAAATACTAGGCTAAGGTCAAACAAGTAGCAAAAGGCACCTCTCACAAAGTGGTCATTCATCCTCTGATGGTATACTTTGTAAGAACCCTTCTTCCAGATGTTTGGCCCAATTAATAATCATGTTGAGAATTCCCCCTGGGTTTCTCCTTGACTTCTGTGTCAAGTTCCCTTCCCCCAGGTCCTAGACATCCCATCTTAGATTCCTATCTATGAAATCAAATGGTCTCCAAACATACCTGGCAGCTAATTAACTTGCTTTCCTTCATTCTTCATGCAGATGCCAAGGGGACCATCCGGGAAATTGTCCTCCCCAAGGGTCTCGACCTGGATCGACCAAAGAGGACCAGGACATCCTTCACAGCTGAGCAACTGTACCGTTTGGAGATGGAGTTCCAGAGATGTCAGTACGTGGTGGGAAGAGAACGGACTGAGCTGGCCCGGCAACTGAATCTCTCAGAGACCCAGGTAAGAGGGTCCTCAAGGAGGAATCTTCTTCTCCAGCCTCCTTTGGTCCCATTTCCCAATATTCTGAAAATATATTCTGCCTGATTCTTCTGGAAGCTCCTAGTCTAATGAGGAAGTCTCGGATGTCTAAATGAGCAAGAGTCCTGTGGACAACTGTTGTTCCCAATGAGTGATCATCCTTCCTTTGCTTGAAGCCATCCAGTAACAGGGAACCTACTACCTCAGAAACAGCCCATTGAACTTTTAGACAGCTTCAATTATTAGGAAGTTTTCCTTACAGTGAACCTAAATCTCCCCTCTATAACTTCCATTGCTCCTTGTTCTGACCACTGGGGTCAAGCAGAATAAGTCTACTCCCCCTTCCACATGATTTCCAGAATTCCCTCACCCAATGCTCTATTGCACAGTCACTGATTCCTTCATTTTCCTTGTTAATCTCTTTGGCATGTTCTCCAACTTATCCATGGTATTCCCAAAAATTGGAGAATTGGCCCTCCCCAGAGCCAAATACAGGTCTCCAGATATGGTTTCCCTCAGGGATGAAGTTGGCAGTTTTTGTCCTTAGAGAGCCCCAAATTGGAAAAAAGACCTTAACATTCAGAGCCACGAGTAGAGTTGGGTGTTCAGAGCTTTATCTTGGGATGCCAAAAATAGAGTATTTCAGAGCTAAAAGACATTAAGAGTCCTTGAGGAGAGTGGACTCAGGCCTCTGTTTGACTCTTAATTCAGTGCACTTCCCACTGTCTTCTCCAGGAGACAAATCACAAGAAGTCAATACTACAGATCCTGTAGAGAGGAAGGAAAAAGTAAGGAGGAGAAGAAAAAGAAATGGAAGGGAAAGAGAAAGAGGAAAGAGAGCAGGAAGGGACAAGGGAGAGAGAGATCAGATGGGGGGAGAGAGAGTCAAGAAGAAGCCACAGAAAGGGAGGGGGAGCCTGAGTTGGGAAGGGGGTGATTCAGACTGATTGGGAAGCTTTTTTCCTCCTTCATCATGGCTGTCACTGATCAAGCTTGAGAACTGACAGTTTATCATTGCTGATTGCTCCCATAGAGCCTAAAATAATCTAGGCAGATGCACCTGGATTCATGAGTTTCCATTCATCTCAGTCTGCCTGGCCCAACTTTCACAGCTCAGAAACCATTCCTATACTCTGGGTGTCAAAAGAAGCCAGAAATGGGACAGCGGAATTTCCCAAGGGCCAAGGTCCTCAAATACAGACCCTCGGGAATAGTTAGTGCAGGGGAGCTACGTTAGCATTGGAATCCTTCTCAGAATTCCCCCTTTCTCCATTCTGCCTGCACTATGTTGTTGAAATTGACTTCTAGAAAGAGGCAGATATCACCAATTCTCCAAATTGCAAAGGATCCTTTGAGGTGATGCTTTTTAGAGGGAAGAGAATGAGGCCAAGAGAAAGGAACCCATTTACCCAATGTCAGCAGTGCAGACTCCTGACTCCTGGTTTCATTCTTCCCCAAAGTTTGCCCCTCACAATGACTGAAGCACTAAGTCCAATGACCTCCCTTCCATCCTTATCCCCTTGCCCTTCAGTTGTCAAAGTTAGATCAAATCCTCCCCTCCTCCAGGGAACTTTCTCTGATCATGCTGGCCCATCTTGATTCTAGCCTTTCTCTGAACTCCTGCAGAAAACTTCACACATAATTATTCCTGGACTTGGAGTTCAAATCCTGCCTCAGATATTTGCTGGTTGTAAGACCCTGGGCAAGTCACTTAACCTCCTTTCATCTAGGTTTACACAACTGTAAATGAGGATAATAATACCATCTACCTCCTAGCATTGCTGTGAAGATCAAACAAAAATGTGTCTGTGAGTGTATGTATATAATATGCATGTATGTATTCATATACATATATATAAAGCATTCTCCAAACCTTAAAGTACTATTTAAATTACTATCACCATCGTTGTCATTATTATTCCACACTGTCATGTTCTGTCCTGTTTGCTCCATGTCTTTGTGTCCTGAGAAGGCTGGAGACCATCTTTTTCTCCAATCTCCCCCAAGAGCAAAGGACAGGGCACAGAAGATCCTGAACCGATCTTCACAGACAATGATTTATCATCACAATCATTAGTAGAATTTATATGTGCTAAACACAGTGCCTAGTATGTGTTTGTTGACTGATAATATAATAATATTAATATGTTGAAATGATTAAATTCAGCACTATCTCTCTCATTTCTAGTTCTAGTCTTTGCTCATATGGGGCCAGGGCAGACATGAAATTGCTCTCACTTCATTCATTCCTTTGTATCCCCCCCCCCACCTCACATCATTTCCCTCTGCTTATGATGTCTAGCAATGAGCTACCTCAGCTGTGCAGGTCATACCGGTTGCTTCTAGTACATTTCTCATACCATATGAAAATAGATAATCTTGGGGCAGCTAGTAGCACAGTGGATAGAGTGCCAGGCCTGGAGATGGGAGATGGGAAATCCTGGGTTCAGATTTGTCCACAGACATTTCCTAGCTGTGTGATCCTGGGCAAGTCATTTCACCCGGATTGCCTAGCCCATGCTGCTCTTCTTCTTTAGAATTAACACAGACAGAGGGATGGGGGGGGGAAGAAAAAAAATATTCTTTTTCCATAAATTATCCTTTGGATATCAGACTGGGGGGAAATGTTGCCTATGTAAGAGGTAGTTGATTTTTTTAACTTGTTTTTGTGCAAAGATACTTTGTTTTCCCAATTTTTTAACTTGTTTTTGTGCAAAGATACTTTGTTTTCCCAATTTTTTAACTTGTTTTTGTGCAAAGATACTTTGTTTCCCCAATTACATGTAATGATGGTTTTCAATATATGTTTTCCAAAATTATAAGATCTAAACTGTCTCCCTTCAGCCCTTCCCTCCACCCTCTCAGAGATGGTAAGCAATTTGATCGGACCTTACATGTATTATTATGAAAAACATACTCCCATTTTGGTCATCATTGTAAGAGCACACTCATACAAAACCAGAACCCCCAAATAAAACTGTAAATACACTGATGTGACAGATAGTAAGCAAGCTTTGGTCTGCATCTGACTCCAACAGTTCTTTCTTTGGAAGTGAATCATCAATCCTTCAGAATTTTCCCAGATCGTTCCACTGCTGAGAGTAGCTAAGTTGTTCAATATTTCAATGTACAATATTGCTGTTGCTGGTTCTGCTTACTTTGCTCTGCATCAGTTCATGTAGATCTTTCCAGCTTTTTCTGAAATTATCCTGTTCATCATTTCTTATACCACAAAAAATTTCCATCCACAATTTGTTCAACCTTTCGAAGATACTTGTGCTTTCAACAATTGGTTTCAGCTCTGCCTTTTCTACCTTGAGTAAAAACAGAAAAGAAAGGGTCAATAAAACAGAGATGATGATGATGTATTACTGCGTCAGTAAGGTGTTTAACTGAAGACATGCAGCCATAGCCTGTGACTCTTTCATGAAGTTAGAACAAGTTCTTTGATTAAATTGGATGGAGAGCTTGGGATTGGCTTCATGAAAATTGACCATTCTCTAAAGACCTTTAAAAGGGCTTTGCCTGCCAGTCCTGTGGTCAGTTCCATTTAGTCAAGGTTTTGAGTGGCTTTGTGGAAAGTGACCCCTACCCTGGTGGGATATGGCATCTGGAGAAATTTTGCATTTCTTTTTTTTTTAACCCTTACCTTCTGTCTTGAAGTCAATACTGTGTATTGGCTCCAAGGCAGAAGAGTGGTAAGGGCTAGGCAATGGGGGTCAAGTGACTTGCCCAGGGTCACACAGCTGGGAAGTGTCTGAAGCCAGATTTGAACCTAGGACCTCCCATCTCTAGGCCTGGCTCTCAATCCACTGAGCTACCCAGCTGCCCCAAATTTTGTATTTCTCATGTAATTCTGAATGTGGTGCTGGTGAAGGCTCTGGTGGTATCCTTCACTTGAGCCAGCATGGAAAATTAAGAAGGTGCTGACCACATTCCCAAGATGCTTCCCTCCTTCTTTGCCTCCTTCTGGAGGGCACAAAAGGCTGCTGTTGCCTCCCAGATACTTGTTTACCTGCCAGGCTTTCCTCCCAGCCTCAGAAGCATACCTCTCCCTAGCTATCCTTTCAGAAGCTTAGATACCTCAGGGCATCCATCTCAAGGTGCAATTCCTCAATTATATCCCTTATAAGCCCTAGAATGCATATATTTCTAATTATTACTGGATTCCATAACTAGCTCCTCTCTGGAGATAATACCCACTTCTGGCAGCTCTCTTCTTGGCAAAAACATCCCCATGGACTGGAACAGAGTCTTTTCTTCTGCCAGTGATGTCCCATTTCTTTCCACCTTCACAATAAAATTCCAGACCATCTTTACTTTTCTTTTAAAAACAAATTTATTCTTTTAAACTCTTACCTTTGATCTTAGAATCAATTTCATGTATTGGTTCCAAGGTAGAAGAGTAGTAAGGGCTAGGCAATGGGGCACAAGTGACTTGCCCAGGGTCACACAGCTGGGAAATGTTTGAGGTCAAATTTGAACCCAGTACTTCCCATCTCTAGGTCTTGCTCTCAATCCACTGAGCCACCCAGCTGCCCCCTGAAATATCTTTTAATTTTATGTCATCTTCATTTCCTCTATTCTCTCTTCTTCAGAATCCAGCTTGGTTATTATAATTGCAGTTCTATAAGAGCTTAACCATAATGTTATCTTTTATTAGAAATACATTTAATTTTGTTCAATTAACAAGCATCTCCACAGTTATCTCCACTCTTCTTCTTTCTAGGTTTCAGTATCCTCCTCTGTATAATGAAGGGGATAGATCAGATTATCTCCCAGATCCCTTTTAGCTGCACATTTTATGTTTGATGTCTTATGTCACAGTTGATAGCCAGTGCGACGAGATTTTATTCTCTATGATCAAAAGACCAATAGCATTCTTCATCCCCATTCTTGGGTCAACCTTAAAAGCTCAGAGTTCAAAAGAGACCCAAGAGGCCATCTAGTCCAATGCCCAACTGAAACCTGGAGAGCTGAGGTAATGTGCCCATCTTCAGTCACATCACCCAGGAAGCAAATCTCGTAAGGAGGATTTGAAACGAAAGTCCTCTGGCTCCAGATCCAATGCTCCGGCCACTGAACTCTGGCTTTCTGTGTGCCCATCATGCACCCCACACCTACATGTGAACCACTACAAAGCCACCACAGGTTGGAAGCATTCTGTGGGTCAATATCCAGAGCTCCCAAGCCATTAGCAGTCTGTCTACTGCTACCCGGGCACCCAGAAAGCACACGTTACCTCAAAGTAAATGGCATTTAATCAAACAGCAGAGGAAAAAAGGGGAAAGAAATGTCTTTACAGCCCTCTTCCCACCCAGGCACACGGAAGGACCCACAAGTTTACCATGTCACTTATCTATGCTCCTGTGAGTTATTGTTGTTGTTGTTTAGTTGTACCTAACTCTTCATGACCTAATTTGGGGTTTTCTTGGCAAAGACACTGTAGTGGTTTGCCATTTCCTTCCCCAGTTCATTTTACAGATAAAGAAACTGAGGCAAACAGGGCTAAATGATTTGCCCATGATCACATAGCTAGTAAATGTCTATGGCCAGACTGGAACTCCTGAGATGAGTTTTCCTGACTCCAAGCCCAGCACTTTACCCACTTTACCACCTAGCTGCCCACAGCCATAAGTTACCATGTCACTCAACGGGGAAAGGGACACTTGCAGAGAACACATACAGCTAGAAAAATGGAAAAAGAAAAAGAAAGCATTTATTAAGTACCTACTGTGTACCAGGCACTGTGCTCCTTGCTCTACAGACATTGTCTCTTTGAGGCTCACAACCTTATAAAAGCAGAAGGTGCTATGATTCCCATTTTACATTTGAAGAAACTGAGGCAGACAGAAGTGAAGTAACTTAGGCAGAGTCACATAGCCAGAAAGTGTCTGATGCCCATTTGAAAGTCCAGGGCTGGTGCTCTATCCATTGCATCACCTAGCTAGCACATACACTGGGAATACCGGGAGTAAGGAATTCCTGGGACAGTGAACATGTGGAATGAGAACACGTATGGAAAGGACCAATGTGTTCAGGAACATCTAGGAAGGGGTGGTGACACACTTGGGAAATGGCTGCGTTTAGAGCAACTCGTGCACCACAAGGCGGTAGGAATGGAGCATCTACGCCGCTATCAGCTAAAACCCGCTGGTCTTTGACTGCTCCATGCCCTATTTAGCTAGTTCAGCATTTCCTCCCTATGGAGAGAGGAATAACCTGCTTTTTAACATGAGAAATATTTAGATGCTTTGGGGTATAGACCTCAGCCAGCTAGCTGGTTGAGAAAACCCTTGGTTTGGCTTAGGTTTTACTATCCTTTGAATGTGAAAGGTAGTGAATACAACAGAGAGGGGGAAAATAGGTTAGAAATGAGAAAAATGTCACACTAACTGCCTGTATGACCTTAGATGAGTCACTTAACTTTTGTGAGTCTCAGTTACCTGATGTGTAAAATGTGGGACTTACTCTGATAACCTCTGAAGTTCTTTTATCTGTTACTGTTTAAACTATCAGTAACAGTCTAAACTCTTATCCCAGTTTTATCCTTTTAATTGCTTTATTGTCCCCGAGTCAGAAATCATCCTGGGGACTCCCCTCAACAAAACTAAGAAGGAGCTCAGTAGAGCTGAGGGAAAGGACATTTTTTCCATCTCCTGTAATGTCCTGGTTGCCGTACAAATTAATTCCTGTAGAAAGATGCAGTGGAACCAGAGCCCTTCATTCCATTTCCCATCAGCAGTCAAAATAACTGGACTCCCTGCACGTGTCATTATTTCTTCCCCAGGTTTCTGAGTGGGGCTCGCATCACACCATCACTGTCAGAGCCCCCATTGGTGCATCACCTTGAGATTTATGAATAATGATTCACTTTCCCAAGATAGGATTTCAAGGGATACAACAGCCCCCAAATGTAACCACAGAACAAGCCTAACCGACCTGAATTCAAATCTATTCTCAGATACGTCTTCCTACATGTCAGTTTCCTTAACTGTAAAATGGAAGTGATAGTAGCACGCACCCTGATTGGCTGTTTAAAGAATTAAAAAATAATAATATTTGTAAACTTCTTTGCAAAACATAAGAGTAATGCAATCAAAGTTATCCCCATTTTACACATGAAGAAGCTGAGATGAGGAGAAATGAAGGGTCTGGTGTTGTGAGGACTCTAAACTCAGTCTCTGAACCAACTTTTTAAAAATGTATTTTTTTACATTCCAAAAAACAAATATCAACAGAAGCGAACATTTCCACATGCAAAGAACACCAAAACATGAGATTACATGTGAACCCTCAAATCTCTACTACATTCACTTGGTTTTTTTCAAAAGAATATACTAAATTTAACACTTAAGGATAAACACTGACCTCCATGTTTGTGTTCTTTTCTGAATTCCCTTCTGCTTACTTACATCCATCTATTTTGTTTTGTTTTATTTGTTTGTTACCTTTTGTCCTACAATCAATACTGTGTATTGAATTCAAGGCAGAAGAGTGGTAAGGGCTAGGCAATGGGAGTTAAGTGACTTGCCCAGGGTCATACAATTGGGAAGTATCTGAGGCCAGATTTCAATCTAGGACTTCCTGTCTCTAGACCTAGTTCTCAATCCACTGAGCCACCCAGCTACCCCCTATTTGTTTATTTTTAATATTTTATTCATGTTCTTTTCTTTGTTTTCCTTTGTATTTTTTCACATCAGTATTACTATTCACATCCCCTACCCCCAGCATCTTTTCTCTCCTCCCTAAATATAAAAGCTTTGCCTGGCAAAAAATAAATAAAAGCATATTTGTGTATGTATATATATATATGTGTGTATGTGTGTGTGTGCCTATACACACACACACACACACACATATACATATTTATGTGTGTTGTTGAGAAAAAAACAAATCCACACATTGGCCAATGTAAAAATTAAATTTATATCTCAACTAATAAAAATGTTATATTTTGTGAGATTATTAAATGACCATTAGAAATCAAGGAATAAAGAAGATACAAAATAAAAACCAGGTGCCCATGGCTGGTTAACCATTTTTAAAATCCCCACTCACCACCATCACTGCTGATTGCTGTATCATGCCCCAAAAGAGAGGATGTGGAAGGAGTTACCACCAGCTAAATACCAATAAGTGGAGATGCAGGAGAGATTATAGGGGATTTGGGGAAATACTAAGAATTTCTGGGGAATGAAGTCAAAGGTTCAAAATCTCTGTTTATACACCAAGTATCAAAAGGTGTATCCTTTGCACCTACCATCAACCAAGGCTGTTCATTGCATAGATTAGAGTACTTAAGTCTTTCAGAGTCAAAGTCTCCAACATTTATGTTGATATGGTATTAATTGCTTTCCTGATTCTGCTCATTACACTGTGTCAATTCATATAAGTCTTCCCAAGTTTCTCTGAAATCATCTCCTTTGTCATTAAAAAAAAAAAAAAGTAGTACAGTATTATTTCACTGAAGGAGCTAGGTGGCGCCATGGATAGGGTGCTGGACCCAGAATCAGAAACACCTTAGTTCAAATCCACCCTCAGACACTCACCAGCCATGTGACCCTGGACAAGTCACTTCTCCCTTTTGCCTCAGTTTCATCATCTGTAAAATGAATTGGAGAAGGAAATGGCAAACCACTCCAGTATCTTTGCCTAGAAAACTCCCAAGTGGGATTACAAAGAGTCAGACATAAGTGAACAACAAAAAATAGCATCAAAAATACTCCATTCCATTTATATTCCATCATTTGTTCAGCTATTTCCCACTTGACAGGTATCCCCTTTGTTTTTCAGTTCTTTGCTACAACTGAAAGGACTATTAGAAATATTTGGGGAAGGGGGCAGCTGGGTAGCTCAGTGGATGGAAAGTCAGGCCCAGAGATGGGAGGTCCTGGGTTCAAATATGTCCTCAGACACTTCTCAGCTGTGTGACCCTGGGCAAGTCACTTCTCTTTTCTGAGACTCAGTTTCCTCCTCTGGGAAGTGAGGAGGTTGAGCTAGTTGGCTCTGCCAGCCTTATGATAAAAAGGATCCTATATCATGGCTGTTTGATTTCCTTCTAACTCTCGGACTCTGGGTCCTAAACACCTCTCCTGTGCTTTTAGCCCTGTGTTAGGCTGTGCCCTAAAGGAGAAAAAGAAAAGAGGGAAGACCTGGTCCTACCCTTTGGAAGTTTCAATGATAATGGTTGGGAGCAGGGTGGACGAGGTGGTAAGAGTGACAGAGATGATAATGAGGATGATGGTAATTGTAATAAAGAGGGTGGAACTGGGCTCTGGATTCCTCATCCCAGACCAAGAACTCTAGGCTATTCACCTACATCTTCGTAGGGGGCTCAATGCCAGGTGCCTTTCTAGAGAACAGCCAGCAGAGGGAGCGTCTAGCAACCATGGTGTCCTGTTCAGAACCATACAAGTCTTTGATTTTTCTGAAGGAACCTCAGAGAGGGATGGGTTCGTCTTGGCCAAAGGATCACAGACATAGAGCTTAGTTGAGGAGACCTCCGGATGCTCACTCCTAAAAAAAGATTATTGGTTACATGAGGTTTAATAGATTCTATCTCTTCTCCCCTCTTTTCCCTTCTTTATCCCCAACTCTTGCTTTCTCCTCCACCTTTTAATTCTTACTGTTCTCTCCACCACCTTTCTTTCCCTTTTACCATTCCATATCTCCCCATCTTCTCTCTGGCTTGGCCATAACCATTGCTCCTCTTCATTACCCTTATTTCTGGCTTTGTTTCTCCCACGCTCTCTTCCTCTCGTTTGTCTCCTCCCTGTTTTCTGCTGTTCCTGACCCCCAACTTCTCTCTTCCCCTCTACCTTACCAAGGTCAAGGTCTGGTTCCAGAACCGTCGTACAAAGCAGAAGAAGGACCAGAGTCGGGACTCAGAGAAGCACTCGTCAACTTCCACCTCTGAGGCCTTTGCCACATCCAACATCTTACGACTTTTGGAGCAGGGACGTCTTCTCTCAGTCCCTGGGGCCTCTAGCCTCCTAGCCCTGACCTCCACACCACCAGGCCTGACCACCAGCAATGGGGCCACCCCCCTGGGGCTCCCCCGGAACTCCTCTTCAAACCTCACTGGGACCAGCCCAACTGAGAGCCCTCCCAAAGCAGGAGCCACCTTTGGCCTAATTGGTCCCCAAATGGCCTCAACCTCTACTTCTCCTCGACTCCCACCCCCACCACCTCCTCTATGTTTCACCACAACCCCACTCCTGGACTTGCCCAGTGGATATGAATTGGGTACCTCAGCCTTTGAACCCTACAGTCGGCTGGAGAGGAAAAACAGTGGCCCCGGCAGCAAGAAGGCTAATACAACTTAACCACCTCCTTAGCCCACACTGACACTCCTTCCCTATCACATGTCCATTTATCCCCCCAACCCCACCCCATTACCCCAGCCAGGGAGTGAGAAGAAAAAGTCTCCACTCTCTGTTAGTCTCTCTCCCAGCTGAAAAAACTCATCAACCAAATGTCTGGGCAGTTTGTGTGTGTGTGTATGTGTGTGCTCACTCCAGTGAGTGTGCAAGTGTGTGTCTCTCACAGAAATAAAAGGAAAGGCACAAGAATGAAGGAGATAAAAATCAAGCAACCCTTTGCTCTGCTCTTTCCCCCAGACCTCCAATCTCCAGGACTTCCCTCCTCATTCTCCAAGTCCTTTCCAGACCCATTTAGAAGGAGCTGAACTGAATGAGAGTCAGGAGGCCTGGGAGGAATGGGAGGGGAGAGCCAGAATGCAGGTCTTCCTCTGGATGATGGAGTTTGGTTTCTGTCCATTTGGGGCTCTTCTTAACACACAGAGGACAAGCTGACCTCCCCTACAGAGGAGGTGGTCGCTAATACAAGGCAATACGAGGGAAGGTTGCTCCTTACCAAAAATATCTCCTTCATCCAGATACCACTCTGCCTGAATTTCCATCATTAACACATAATGATCTTGGGTTCATCATTGTTCTTATTCTGTTAAAACTGGCAAATACCTAGGGAGATAGGATGGGGAGAAAGTATTCCATCCCTAAGTTAGTGTGGGTGAAAAGATTCTAGAAATGGGTTCAGAAAGAGGAAGATGGAGATAGCAAGGACACAATTTGCTGACTTGAAATTTTTCCCAATGGATCCCGTGTTTGGGGAAATGGGCCAATGGTGGGGGCCCCTTTCCTGAAACTACCTCTTAACTGGCCCAAGTCAGGATCCTAACAAAATGGACAATAAGACATTCCTCACTTTTATGCCCACACTCTAAGCAGGAGGTTAGGCTTGGCATAGTGTTCCAGGGATGCGAGTAGAGAAATGAATGGGGCATGGGAATGGTGAGGGGTGGGGGAAGATTGCTTTGCAATGTTTTATGTTACAAAGAAGGATCTAAGAACCAACAGGAAAAATGCAGATGGTATAACCAGAAATAATGGCTGAAGTTCCTCCATGGTAGACCATGGATCTAGATCCTGGAAGATGGATCTCAATTTAAGGAAAAGGGAAAAATATTCAAGATAATCCTTGCCATCATTCCCTGCCTCTCAGAGTGTACCATCAATGATGAAAGAGATTGTGAGTTACTCTGCTAAGGGGAGTCACAGAAATCCCTGGGGTGAAAATATTTCGTCCTTACTCATCTCCATCCCCTCCATCATTGATATCATCCTCACTGACACTGTCTTCCCAACAATCAGTTATCATCACCATTTCCAACACCAATGGCAGTCAGTATCCACACTAATATCCTCTCCACCCTCATCACAATCATGAAATGTAATCATCCTGACCATAATCAGTCATTACCATCAGGATCACCAACATCACCATTATCATTGCTATGAACTTCATCACTGTTACCTTTATTGCTGGCATTATCGTTGTCTACAGGAAATTAAGGGGATTATCAAAGTAGCAAAGAGGGTCTTTAGTCAGGGTGGAGGATCTGCAGTTCAGGGTCACCATGCCATGTAGGTGCCCCTCTGAGGGGGAAAAAGAGGGTTTAAATAAACTTTAACCAGGAAGAGCGGCCAGAGAGATCAACAACTGAGAAGAATGACTAACATTTGATGAGATCAAAGGCTCTCGATGATTAAAGGCTCATAAATCAAAGGCTCTGGGTTTCCAGAGATATCTTGAGACCTGCTCCAACCACAAGGTTAGTAAAGTCCAGGTAACTCCTTCTGGTAATTCCATTTAACATCACCACTATTCCAGGAACACTACCAATATCACCACTGTCATTACCACTATCCTCACCATCCAGATATCACCGTGAGCATCAATTGTCACCACTGCCATGGCCATCCTGACCATAATCAGTTATTATTACCTCCTCCTCCTCATTATTACCACTACTAACATCATTATTATTTTAATCATATTTTTCCCGATTGCAAACAGAAATAACTTTTAACATTCATCTGGAATTTTACAACCCAAATTCTAGCCATCCCTCCTCTCCTCTGCCTCCCCAAGGAGGCCAGTAATATGCTCTGTTATCCAGAATTATCACTATTATAAACTGCTATCGTCACTGCCCCGTACATACACAACTCTTTGAAGACAAACTTAGGGGGGAAAAGAAGGCAGAAAACTCCAGGTCTAAGCCCGGAATACAGACCCAGCCATGAGAGGATTCCCATCCCGTAGAGGAGGTTTTACTGGATTTTTAGAGATTTAAAGTAGAGAGATAAACAGTGCCTAAAAACAGGAAGATAAGAAGATAATCTCAACCCCAGAGTATCCAGCCTTCTCAGGGAGTGGTTCACAGCCCCTATCCTTGGGACTCTTCCTTCTTTCCCCCAAAGTAGCCCCTGGGAACTACCAGGGCTTCGTTAAGAATTTATGTGATCTTAGAAAAGTCACTTCACTTCGGTGAGCTCAATAAGGGGAATTGACGGGACAGGATGACCTTTAGGGTGCCTTCCAGCTGTAAATCTATCATGCTATCCTAAGGAGTAGCCCCCAGGGATAGGGCATGGAGGAGGGATAGGGGAGGAGATAGGAGATTCCTCTGGGTCAGAGAGAACTACTCCCTTCGAAAGTCTAGGATTTCCTATTTACTGTCAACAAGTGTGGAGAAGAGGAGGAGGAGGAAGGGGCTGAGCTAAACCGGCAGGCAAGAGGCAGCCCTCACCAGCTCCAGCCCACACTCTTAGTTTAAGAGCTGACTGCCTTGGATCCCTCCATCTCGACTGCTGAGCGCAGACTGGTTGGGAGATGGCCACTGAGGTAGAGTCTAGATCAAGTGACATCCTGGGCACCTTCGGAGCAGCTGCCGCAGCTCGGGAACACGTCCAGGCAGTCACAAGAAACTACATCACCCATCCCCGAATCAGTGAGTTGTTCCCCTACGGCATGACTGGGCTTTCCTTAGGAGGGGGATGGGTAGATTTCCTGCTCGTGACATCCCCCTGCCCCATCCCACTTTCTTGGCCCCTTTCCATCCAGGAGGGGAGCTTTGGATGGCCAGGATGCCTCAAGCCTTTGAGGACCAGGAGCTGGAGGATGGGGGGAAAGACATATCCCTCATGCCTTCTCTGAACCCCTTGTAAGCAGACCTTCCTATGCCCATCTTTGGGACACAGAGTAAGGAAGTATTTATGGGCCTGATGGTGGGATGAGAATGGGGATGAGAGCCTGGCAGAGTTAGGTGCCCTGTTGTCAAAGGAAAGGCGTCATGAGGCAACTGTGCTCAAAGCTCTGGGTTCCAGAGCAGTAGGAGATGGGAAATGGAATTGTGTGGGAAAAAGGGGGGGGGGGTCTCCAAGTTAGCCACTTTGTCCCTCTCCCACTTCCATCTGATTGCCAACTCTGACCCTGGGCCTCCCTCTGCCCTTCCTTCCCCTGCCCAAACTAGAATACAAAAGGGCTATTCTCCGCCCTCTCTGCCAGCTCTACTCTCCTACAGAAACTGCAGACAGGTTCTGGGCTCCCCACAGACACTTCAGGTGAGGGAGGGGGCAGGAAGGGAAGCAGGGTTGTGTGTCCCCATTAGGAGTCCCCCTTTTCCCTTTTGGCCCAGATCTACCTCTGGACACACACACACACACACACACACACACACACACACACACACACACACACACACACACACACAGAGCCCTCTTCCCCTCACCTTGAAAAGGTCACACCTGCCTTTCAACTAACCTGGAGCTCCTTCTTCCGGGAGAGCTCAGAACCAAGTCTGCTCCTCCCCTCAGCCCTGCAGGGTTCAGAACTCCCAAGAGCCGGTTCCGACTGCTGATCGCTGGCCAGATAGGGACAGAGGGGAGACCAGGAGGGCCGGGGAGGGGAAGGAGCTGGGAGAGGATGGAGTTCTTTAGCCTCCCCACCTCCCAAATGCCCCAAGGAAAGGGAAGACCTTTGCTAACCTGATTCAGCAAAGTTTTAGTCCAATGTTTACTGTGTCCAAGTGCCTGGGCTAAGGATTAGGGAGGCTAGGACTGGAGGAGACATTTGCCCTGCTCTCCAGGACCTGGCATCAAAACAAAGGATGAACAGCGCGTCTTGAGAGGAGGACTAAGAGAAAGGGAATAAAATATGAAAGGAAATAACTGTGAAAAATGTGAGAGAGGCCACGAAAGGAAAAATTCCACGGTAGAAGAGCCCTCACAGGTAATCCCAGTCCAACCCTTCACCTCACAGGCAGAATTTACAGTCAACAAAGACTGTTAGCAAACATTGAATAAATATTAAACAATTGGCACTGCCACAAGTGCTAAGGATGCAATAGCTAACAATAATAATAGCTAACATTTCTATAGAGCCAACTATGTGCCAAGCACTGTGCTAAATGCTTTAAAATGACAATCTCATTTGAAAGACCTTGGGAAGTAGGTGCTGTTATTATACCCATTTTGCAGATGAAGAAATAGTCTCAGACCTCTCTTTCCCCCCACCTTCAGGAGCTCACATATCAATGGGAAAGTCGAGAAAGCAGCTATAAACAAACAAGATTTATACTGTGCAAAGGGAGGTAATCTCGGAGAAGTCTAATTCCAGAGAGAAAGTGTTAGAAAATGCAATTAGGGTTCCAAAGACTAGCTCTAGACAACTATGTTAGGTATGTTTCCATGGGGTAGGTTACAAAATTGGTATAGAAAATGGAGGATTCCAGTTGGGTTTCAGATGAGTATTCCAGGTAGAATAGTTTTGAGGTCATCTGTTCTGACTGCCTCACTTTATAGATTCTAGATATGAAGTCCAGAAAGAGGTTATATGATTCCCCCGCGGTCCACTTGGAAGTGGAAGAAGTAGGAATTGGGCTGGGTGCCAGATTCTAATTCCTGTGTTCTTTGAGTTCAGGTTGTAGGGAGAAGGTGGGAGGAGTGCAGGGAAGACTTAATGGAGATCATAATTCTAGAGTTGACCTGGAAAGAAAAGAAGGTTGGGGAAACTAGGTAGCATAGTGTATAGAGCACCAGGCCTAAAGTCAAGAGGACCTGGGTTCAAGTTTGACCTCAGACACTTCTGAGCTATGAGTCTCTTGGCAAGTCATTTAACTTCAATTGCTTAGCCCTTACCACTCTTCCACCTTGAAACCAGTACTAAGTATCCCTAAGACAGAAGGGAAAGAAGGAAGGAAGGAAGAAAAGAAGAGTTTTGTCCAGGAGCCAGAAAGACCTATTTTCAATCCTCCATCACACATTAAGCCATGGAATACTGGGCAAGTCTTCTTGTCTCTCTAGAATACTTTTACTCATCTGTGAAATGAGAGGGTTAGACTAGATAGCCTCTGGGAACTCTCCCAGCTCTAAATCTGGGATCTTGGAATCCTAGGTATAGATGAAGGTGATTCAATCTGTTCTAGGGAGGGAATTCTGTGAACAAAAATCCAGAGGGATCAGTAGAGGGCAGAACAGAAAAGAGACAAAGAAAGGTACAATTTGTCCCAAAACAGAATATGTGAAGGGAAGTCTTATAAGAAAAGGTTGGTTGTAGTCAATTATGGGTAGCCTTAAATGCCAGATTCAGGAGTTTATGCTCTGTTTCCTAGGCAGTAGGAACCATAGATGATGGCTGAAGAAAGGTATCATGAGACCAGTGAGGGGCAGTGAATGATGAGAAGACAATTAAAGGGCAAGGATGTCCTAGGAGATGATGGAGTCCTTATCCTGAGGAACATTCAGAAGGAGGGAGCCCCCATCCTTAAAGGGGCAGTGATCTGATGAAATCCTGCCCTCCAAGAAGCTTGAAGGTCTGAAAGAGTTGAGGACCATATGTAGACAAATAAGGATTGAGCTAGTGGTAGGTAATCTGTGCTGGGATAGGGAGAGGAGGGCACTGGAATTAAGTGACCAGGAAGTCTGGCCATCATTGGATCTAATGTCTAGGAGTTCAGCTACCTGCTGCTCCTTGAATTCCCATCCTAAGAAAGTGAATAAAGAAAGATGAAATCCTCTCTATAGCTGCTTCTTCAGCCACTTGACTCAAGGCTCAACCCAACCCAGCCAGCTTCTTTCTGATCACACCCTCCCTTCTCCACTCACTTTACTGTCAACAGCCAAGATGTCCTAATACTGAGCCAAGGTCAGTGTTTTTCTACCTCAGAAAAAGCCAAGGGACTTCCTCTTCCTATATCTGACGCAATAATGACATTCCTAAAGTCTGGGCAGGGCCCCACATGGCTCATAATAGGGTGAGCATTGCCATGCTCCATGGGGAAGTAGCGTTAAAGTATATCACATGGATTTCTAATAACTTACACTTTTGAGAATGCTTTCCTTGTGGTACTCCTATGAGATGGGAAGAACAATTATTATCCTTATTTATATATTTTTTCTGGACCTCTGGTTTCATTAGCATAGGTAACCCATTACCTATACAGGTACAATTCAGCAAGTCTTCTGGAATTTAGTTGTCTGTGGAATTAAATAATTTGCTCAATGGCACCTACATCTAGAAGGTGTCAGAGACAGGACATGAACTCAGGTCTTCTTGACTCCAAGACTGGCTCTCATTGATACACTATTAACACTATTTTCCCCTCCCCTCATTCCTCTTCCCCATTAGACTATGATCTTCCTTCCTTCCTTCCTTCCTTCCTTCCTTCCTTCCTTCCTTCCTTCCTTCCTTCCTTCCTTCCTTCCTTCCTTCCTTCCTTCCTTCCTTCCTTCCTTCCTTTCTGTATCCCTGATTCTTAGTCCACAGTTTGGCATAAAGTATTTAAATAGAAGCTTGTTGATGTGACAGAACAGGAAACTGAGGCTTAAAGAGAGGAACAGCTGCTGTGTGACAACTATGATTCAAACCCAAGTTCCCCGACCCCACATGCATTCTTTTCACTATACCATACCACCCCTCCTCTTATTGTCAGTGTCATGCAGTAATGACTATCTTTGCCCACCATCAGGGCTACAGCTAAATTCTTACCTTCCTGATGGTAATGAGATTAAGAACAATCCATAAGGTAATGGTGGTAGCCTTCATCCCAGAACAGAGCTGCTGTGCCCTGGAAGCATTGCCCCAACACAGCTGCCTGGAAGACCCAAACCCTGATTAGGCTGGGTTGCCAAATGGTCACATCTTTTCTTTTCTTTTTCTTTTTTTTACTGATTTGGCTGATATTTTATGATACTTTTATTGTGAAAAATCCCTGCTACATGGCACTGTCGAACTTTGGAGCCAGAGACTAGGATTCAAATCCTAGTTCTGCTTATGATGAAGGGTGGCCTTGGTCAAGTAATTAAAGGTCCCTACACCCCAATGTCCTTGTAGAAGGGTTAGACTAGATCCATGATGGAGAACCTATGGCATAAGTGCCAGAGGGAGCACTCAGAGCCCTCTCTGTGGGCATGTACACCATTGCCCCAGCACAGAGTTTGCCAGAGTTTGTTACTAGAAAGCCAGAGGGATGCAGGACAGGCTGCTTCCCTCCCCCCTCTCCAGGCACACCTGAGGACATTTCTCATATCACCTGCCCTTCTAAAAGGTTCATCATCACTGGACTATATGATCTTTAAGGATATTTTGAGATCCAGGATCTATGATATCTTGCGTTATGATTGTTGTAAGAGGGCATTAAGTCCTGATTTTGGTAATCTGACTCCTATTCCCCAGCTAAACCTAACTCTCTGAGCACCATGAAATGAAATGAGTCCTTGATTGGGAGTCAGAGTGCCTGGATTTGACTCTTACTTCTAATACTCACCACCAGTCCAACTTCCCTTAAGTAAGTCCCTACTCCTCTCTGAGTTTTAGTTTCCTCATCTGTTAAAAGAATAGTTTGAATTAGGTAACCCATAAGACTCCATCAAGCTCTAAATCTTTAGTCTTCAGCCTCAAAACAAAATTACAGGTATTATGAGTATTAATACCTTCATTTTTCACGAGGAAACTGAGGCACAGAGAAATTTCATGGTAACAGCCAGGAAGTAGTGGGTTTTGTACTAAGGTCTTCTTGACTCCAAGCCTAGTGCTCTGTCCACTAGACTACACTGCTTCTCCCCTATCAACATCATTGCATACCATTATAGCCAAGGGAGAAGACAGAGAGAGACAAAGAGAAAAAGAGAGAAAATTCATGCTCTAACAGCACTTATTAAACATACCTACTATGTGCCAGGGAGTTAAGGACACTGAGATAAACTTTCCTCCAAGACCTTACATTCAGACTCTCAGAGCTGAAAGGGACTACGGGGATGGGGAACGTCTAGTCCAACCCAGCCCTATACAAGAATCCCTTCTACAACCTGATGAGCAGTCATGGAGCCTTGAAGAGCCCCAAGGAGGAATCTACTTTCCCCAAGATGACTCCACTACTTTCCAACAGATGGGAGTTTTTCCTCACATCAACACTCATCTCCTCTTGGGAAGTACTTCATTTAGTCAGCATTGATTAACTGTACTGGGATACAAAAGCAAACTGAAAAAAGCTCCAACTTCAAGAATCTTCCATCCCATTGGATTTTCACCCTTTGCTCCTCCTTCTGCTGCCCAGACCCAAGTTCATTGGAACCCTTTTCCATGTGAAAGCCCTTGAGCTTGTCATGTAACTCTTATGTCCTCCATAAGTCTCCTCTTCTCCAAGCTCAACATTTCCATTTCCTTCAACAGATCTCCATATGGTTTGGTCTGAAAGCTTGTCACCATCTTGGTTCCCCTGATAAAATGTGCCCAGAATTGAACTCAGTACTCTATCTATGGGCTGACCAGAATGGAGTCAAGTGGAATGATGGGCACCTCCTTCATTCTAGACATCATTTTTTTCTTCATGCAGCCTGAGATCCCATTAGCCTTTCTCATTTGCCATAGGATACTCAGATTAAGCTTGCTTTCCACTAGGTGTTTGGAGAGAAATCTGGTCATGGCTTCTCCATCTTGTACTTTGGCCATGAAGACTAATCCCTTTCCCAAATTCTGTGTTTGGTGTGTTTTAGAAGGCCCCCTAGGATACAAGGGTGAAAGTCCAGTGGAGGAGTAAGGAATAAGAGGCAGAAGGGACCCAAAGGGCAGTCCCCAGCCTCTGGAGAACCCAGGAGTCAACTCCTTCCCTAAGAACAGATTCCCTGCTCCCATCTTGCTTACCTTGCCCTGCTGGTTTACCCTAATCCCTTTCCTTCCCTTTCTCTGGCCCCCTGCTCTTCACCTCTGACCCCTGGCTCTTCCTAGTGTGAAGGGCAGGGCAGGGCCCTCACAGGAGGGAGGTGGGAGGAGAAGCCAATTAGGCAGGGAGGCTCATTAGGAGAAACACCTTTCACAAAGGGCAGCGGCTGGAGCTGGAGGGAAGCAGTGGGGGTAGAGGGTTGCCCTTGGAAAACCAGACTAAACCCTGAGGTTTCTTCAGCCTTAGAGGGCACAGGCTAGGAGGGTCAGGTCCCGTGTGTATCAGCTCTTAGAGAGGCCAGAGCTAGGATATACTCTAAGCCCCATGCAACCAGTGCAAGGGCAACATTCAAAGGGCAGCATTCAGGATGGTGAGAGGTCAAGAGACCATGTCATAAGAGATCTGCCAAAGGAATTGGAGATGTTTTGCCTAAAGACTTAAGCAGTGGCAGAAGAGGAGGGGGAGGGTGTCAATGATTCACTTTTAAATACTGAATATGCTTTCATGTGAAAGCGGGGCTAAACTTGTTCTGCTTGGTCCTAGATGAGAGAACCATGGATCGGTCAATCGATCACTGAGCACTTATTAAGCATACCTACTATGTGCCAAGGAGTTAAGGACACGGAGATAAACTTCCCTCCAAGACCTTGTTATCTACCTGTCTATCTGGGAATTAGAGGGGTTTTGTATATTCCAAAACCAGATAAGACATTTGTAAGCATATTATATATTAAGATAAAGAATTTGCCAAGGGCTTGGATCGACCTGGGAATCAGCTCCTCTGATCTTATATCAAAGACCCTTTGCTGTGAATCCAAGAATTTGTTCTCCCCCATTAAAGAAAGTCTCATCTCTACATCTGAAAGACTCTTCCCTTGGCACACTCTGGAATATCACCCAAATTCCCACTTCTTTCGTCCACCATGTTTCTTTTCTAGGGCCATTGCTTATAAGAGCCCTTCTCTTGTTGATTTGTCAGTTTCCTCACTGGAAAAATACTAAAGGATCTCAGAGTCCCTTCCAGCTTCCCTCTGAAGCCACAAATAATAAATGCATGAATGAAATAGCAATGAGGAAGCATTATTGTTCTGTCATCCTAGTTTGGTCCAACTCTTGGTGACTCCATTTTGGGTTTTCTTGGCAGATATACTGGAGTGGTTTTGCCATTTCCTTTTTCAACTCATTTGAAAAATGAGGAAATTGAGGTAAACAATATTAAGTGGCTTGCCCCAGTCATATAGCTAGAAAGTGTCTGAGTTTATAGATTTGAATGCAGGAAGATGTCTTCCAGCAGACCCAGCACTCTGGATTCTGTGGCTCCACTTAACCATCCTCTGCATTTACTATGTACAAAACATTGTCCTAAGTAACTGAGACTTCAAATAGAAAAAGCAAGAATCCATGCTCTGAAAGAAGACATATAATATACAGGAGATACTAACATCAAATCAAGTGGAGAGGTCTCATGGTCCTTAGGGTGCAAAAGCAATGCAGATGGTTATGCCTTTTCTTTCTTTTTTTAAAAACTCTTACCTTCTGTCTTAGAATAGACACTAAATATCATTTCCAAGGGAGAAGAGTGGTAAGGGCTACAGTTGGGGTTAAGTGACTTGCCTAGGGTCACATAGCCAGCAAGTATCTGAGACCAGATTTGAACCCAGGACTTCCTATCTCTAAATTTGGCTCTCTATTTGAGACACTTAGCTGCCCTGATTATGCCTCTTCTTTAATGGAATTTCTATTGACAAAACCGGAATCATTTTTGATGTTGAACCACTGACAATGCAAAGCACTTCTATGGTAAGAATTCTCTTTTCTGGTTGTGCAGTAGCTATGTTTACAGTACCCATAGGAGCAGCTGCCAAGCTTCCACTCCACAATGGTGGCTCCCTTGCTTGATGGCTCTAAAGACCAAGCTGATAGGAGGGTTAGTATTCTTGAAGACATTGCTTTTCCTAGGCTTTTTGGACTTCCTTACCTATTGGTGGCCATTGATCAATGGTTAATGGTGGTGGTAGTGTAGAGATCTTGAGCTATTCTCCCCAAGAGTTGTTCCCCTCTATGATGGCCTTGGAGATCAGGTTAGAAACAGGACCATAGTCTGGAAAGTACCATCATTTCCAGAACTTTTGAAGTTTAGGGTCCAGCTGTCTTCTCCAGGGTCCAGAAAGAAGTAGTAGTCAAAGTGGAAGCAAGGTTTGACTGCCTAGCACATGTTGCTTCCATCTCTCCCTCAGGAGTGTTTTTCTCTGATTTGGGATTGGTGTGGCCCAGTGATGGCAAACCTTTTAGAAACTGAGTGCCCAAACTGTAACCCTCATGTTACATGTGAGCCCCCTCTACCCCCAGACAGGATTGGGAGGAAGCACTCCCATTGGGCTACAGGGCAAACACCAGCCTAGCCAAAGCCTTGGAGGAAAGAGATGGAACGCTATGTATAGGAAATAGCATGTAGGCCAATGTGGCTAGAAAACAGATTACATAGGAAGGGTAATGGGAAAAAACTCTGAAAATATAGGAGGAAGCCAGGTGGCCTAGGATACCTTGTAGGGAAATGAGCACCCCATTAGTGGTAGAGTTCAAGAAACTTAAGATGACTCCTTATCAGAAAATGCTGCAGGGTAGCTGGGTTGCTCAGTAGATTGAGAGCCAGGCTGTCCTGAGTTCCAATCTGGCCTCAGACACTTCCTAGCTGGTGACCCTGGGCAAGTCACTTAACTTCCATTGTCAATCCCTTACCATTCTTCTGACTTGGAACCAATACACAGTATTGCTTCTAAGATGGAAGGAGAGGAAAGAAAGAAAGAAAGAAAGAAAGAAAGAAAGAAAGAAAGAAAGAAAGAAAGAAAGAAAGAAAGAAAGAAAGAAAGAAAGAAAGAAAGAAAGAAAGAAAGAAAGAAAGAAAGAAAGAAAGAAAGAAAGAAAGAAAGAAAGAAAGAAAGAAAGAAAGAAAGAAAGAAAGAAAGAAAGAAAGAAAGAAAGAAGGAAAGAAGAAAGAAAGAAAGAAAGAAAGAAAGAAAGAAAGAAAGAAAGAAAGAAAGAAAGAAAGAAAGAAAGAAAGAAAGAAAGAAAGAAAGAAAGAAAGAAAGAAAGAAAGAAAGAAAGAAAGAAAGAAAGAAAGAAAGAAAGAAAGAAAGAGAAATGCTGTGGAGAAAATTCATAACTGGAAGAAGAAAGCAAAGTGGACTCAAGAAATGTCTCAGGCACTTTACTGCTCAAAAGAAGCATTGTACAGTGGGAAGTGGGTAGAATTTGGAGTCAAAGGACTTGGATTCAAATGTTTACTTTGTTATCGTCTGCATGATCCTGGGCAAATCTCTTAATATCCCTCAGTTTCCTCCTCGGTTACAAGAGGTGGTTGAATGAGATGGCCTCTGGGGTCCTTTCCAGCTCTAGACCCGTGACCCTAGGTCCAATGGCAGAGGGAAGAGATAACAAAAGATGTAGAAGAGAAAAATTTGAGGCAGAGTCTTCTAATTCACTGGAAGGACTGGGACAGAGCTAGTCAGGAATTCAGAAATCCTGGTTGGTCCCTAGTCATTGGTCTGCCATAGAGGGCTAATGTGGTGACTGAATTTAAGGATGGTGGGTACTGCCACCAATGGAGAATGGAGGAATGGGTGTTAGTGGCAATATTCCAGACTGAGGATGAGACCAGACATCTGAGTTGGCCTGTAAACTACATATGTGTTCATTAGCTAGAGATAAGGCTGAGAATACAGATCTGGACCATTGGGGATGGAGGAGAGTAGAGTGAATCTTGAATGCCAGGCTGAGCCATTTTCCCCTTTCTTCCTTCCTTGAACAAGTGCCTCTTGCTCTATGCCTTGTTTTCCTTCTCTGTCAAATAAGAGGGTAGAGTTCAATGGTCCCTGAGGTCCCTTCCAGCTCTGATATTTTATTTTATTTTATAAGTGTATAATTCCCAGTCATTTCCTGCCCCCTAATTCTCTGTGGTGTCACCCTGGTCCTTCCTCCTCTCCCTTTCTTGTTATCACCCTCCCCAGCCTGCAATCCCAGCAACCAGAATCTGGCAGAGAACTAACCAGGGCCACACCAGGGCAATGCCTCCCATGCCCCCCCCCCAACCCCACAGCCTCACGCATGGGCAACCCCAGCCTTTCTCTGCCGTCCCCTCACATGATACTGCAGGTGTGCCTGGGCTGCTGGTCCCCAGGCCCTAATTAGTGGGCTGGTGGGGGATCCCCTGCTGGGCCTTTGACAGGGGAGCCAGCAGGAGGTGGGAGGGGGGTAGGGGTTAGAGGTTGGGAGTTGGGGGGGAGCTGCCTAGGACTGACAGCCCCGTAAAAACTGTCAGATAGTACAATGAGCAGGTTACACAAGGAAAGAAGAGGGGGAGTTGGGGCTGAAGGAGCTCGGGGGCTCCTTGAGGGAACGTCTAAAAAGAGCTGAAAAGTCTTGCTCCAGACCCCAAAGAGGTCATTTGATCCAACACCCTGCCTCTTTCCTCACCTAACTCCACAAACACTGGCAAGCAGAGCCCATACCCTTCAAAAATCTTAGGGAACAAGGATTGACAGCCTCTGAATTCTGCATCCTGGGACCCCAGCTAGCTCTGTAACCAAGGTCTACCCCATCTACACCCTCCTAACTCTGTATCATGGACAAAATCCCTCTGCCTCACTCGCCCTTCAAGAAATGGGAAAGTTGAAGAAATCATCCTTGTCTTTCAAAGCCAGGGCAGAAGTTTGGGTCTTTGCTGAGCCCTGAGGGCTCATCCTCAATGAGCTCCTGTCCAGTGAGGAAGCCAGGGCTCTATCTTCAATGAGATTGTAACCTAAAGCCCACACAATCCCAAATAAGCTTTGAGGAAGGTAGAAGCCAGGAGACCTGGGTTCAAATCCTCCCTAGACCAGTTCAGGCTCTCTCCAGGACTCTCTTTCCCCACTGTGGCTTGAGTAGGTTAGACTAAATGATCTCTGATGTTCCTTCCAGTTCTAATCTCTATGATGCTTGAGATGACAATATTATTCAAATTCTAGAATGTTTATGTGGTCTAGATGTCAGAGAGGGACCAGACCCAGCACAGTCTTCCTAAAAGAATCTAGGTGGGGGGCAGCTAGATGGTTTGGTGAATAGAGAGTCAAGCCTGAAAACAGGAGATCAAACAGGAGATCCTGGGTTCAAATGTGATCTCAGATACTTCCTTGCTGTGTGACCCTGGGCAAGTCACTTAACCATGATTGCTTAGCCCTTATTGCTCTTCTGCCTTGGAAATAATATATAATATTGATTCTAAGGCAGAAGGTAAGAACTTAAAAAAATAATCTAGGGACCTGAGTCTTGAACAATGTGAGGCTTTAGAAGCAAAAGAAATGATTCATTTGGAGTGAAATATCTAGAAGAGAAAGGAGAGGTGGTCCAGGAGCCTTGAATGCCAAACTCCTTTCTAAAGGAAGCGGGGGACGGGAAACAAGCATCTATTAAGTGCCCGGCTCCATACTAAGCATTTTACAAGTATTTCATTTGATTCTCACAACCACTCTGGAAGACTGGCATGTTATTATCCCTAATTGACAGTTGAGGAGACTGAGACAAATGGAAATTAAGTGATTTGTCCAGGGTCACATAGCTAGTAAGTGTCAGAGGTCTGATTCTGAACCCAAGCCATCCTGACCCCAGGACCAGTGCTCTATCTGTTGCACCACCTAGCTGCCTAGAGATGGCCCCTTTTCCCATCTTTGAGTTCCTCGAAGGATTTCCATTTTAGGGAAAGGTCCCAGATGAGCAAGCTTTATTCCATTCCAGCTCTGATTCTGATTCTTCTTTCTTAGACACTATACTCTCTTGCAGGCTAATTCCCTTTTTTCTTCTCTTTTGGGCGTTGTCATCCCCCATTAGAATGTAAACTCCTCGAGGGTAGGGGCTGTCTCTCTTCCAGCTTATATTTGTGTCTCCAAGGCTTAGCACATAGTAAATATTTAATAAATGCTTTCTGCTTCATGAGTGACAGAACCTCTGAGAGATTTCTCAGTCAAAAGGGGGCTTAAAGAAGATAATACTGAGGAAAGAGTACTGGCTCATTTCCAAGAGACCTGGGTTCAAATCCTCTTTTTGCCATTTACTATCTATGGGACCTTGAGTACTCTGGTGCCTTGAGTTTGTTTTCCTCCAGTATAAAATAAGTTAAATGGCCTCTAAGGTCCTGAGATCTATGATCCTAAGTAATTCCTGGAGGCAGATGGGGATGGGGGAGATAGAATATAATTCTGGAACCCCCAGTCTGAAATTCCAAGCTAAGGCATTTGGGGGAAGTTAGACACTTTGCAGTGAGCCCCTAAGCTTTCCTGGCCATGCTCCCCCACTGAAGGAAGTCCCACCCCTGGGCTGGGGGTGGGGGGCCACTGATGGCTGTTTTCTGTCTTTGTGCTCTGCCCAATCCCTTCTTTTCTCCTCCTTCTCCACCCCCCCCCCACTCCCATGGGAGGTAATAGTGGCTGATTGTCAGGCTTAATGGGGATTTCATGTGACAGGAGCTGTGAAATAGGGGGAGCAACCAGGCGGGGGTGAAGTTGAAAGACTTTTCTTCTGGGACAAGAATTGGCAATCTTTCCCTGTGGCTTTTCTCTCCCTCCACTCCCTACCCTGCCCCAGCCCACCCACCCTGCAGCTTTCCTCCCCAGAGTTCAAGGCTTTCTTCTCGCCCAACAGCTTAATGAGGATGGCATTGGAGTTTTCTGATGGGCTGGCCCTTGCCTTTCTCTGGCCAGCTCTCAATGAACCTCTTTGCCTTGGCTCTCACCACCCCCCCCCAGATGCTGACATCTCTCATCTCTGTTGCTGTCACTGTTTCCTTCTCTACATCTCTCTTTTCATCTCTGAGGATCTCTATCTAAGCTTCTCTCTCCATCATTATCTCTGACTCTGGTTCTATAAGTCTCTTGCTCCCATTTCTTTCTCTCCCTTCTGCTAGTTTCTCCATTTCTCTCTCATCTGTTCCTTTTTTCTTGTTCTCTCTCTTTTCTGAAAGTCTTTCTATTCCTTTTCCTCTCCCCCTCTCCTTCCCTTCCCTGACTCTACATGATTGCAATACTTTAGATGGAGTTACATTTTTATTGGTATTTTGTTTTCACATCACCTAAATTTTCTCCCTGCATACAAGAAAGAAAAGAAGGAAGGAAGGATGAGTAAAAATCAGCAGAACTGATTAATATTTTCAAAATTGACTACCTGTGCTTTTTCATAACTGTGGACCCCCTCCCCCCTACTTCTGGAAAGGAGTAGAGAGGCATCTTCTCATACCCCTTCTTTTGGGACATCCAGAAGAACAGAGAAGTGGCCCGAGGGCCTTAAATGCCAAATTCCTTTTTGTAATTTTATAGCATTGACTGTCATTGTTTTGTAGTAGTTTTCTTTTCCATTGACATTGTTGGTCTCATTGTATGTGTATGTATGTCTGCTTACCTTCACTCTGCATCAGTTCATGTAGTCCTTTTCATATTTCTCTATACTAATCATATTTGTTATTTCTTTATTGTTGTTGTGTCATTTCAGTCATACCTGACCCTTTGTGACTCCATTTGGGCTTTTCTTGGTAAAGACACCGGAGTGGTTCACCATTTCCTTCAGCTCATTTTACAGATAAGAAAACTGAGGCAAGCAGGTTTAAGTGACTTGTCTAGGGTGACTATGATGGGCATTTGATTTGTTTCTAGTTCTTAGTCACCTTAAGAGGCTTTTCTTTATCTATGACCTCTGGGTCAAAGAGTATAAGACCTTTTAGTCACTTTCTTTTTCTAATTCCTAATCACTTTGCAAACTGATTGCACTCACCCTCCCAGATCCATGAACCATGAATTACCATGCCTGTTTGTCCACAACCCTTCCAGCATTGACTATTCCTGTCTTTTGTCAACATTAAGAATACATGTTTTCTATTGAAAGTGGGGCATTATTAAGATCTGTTCTGTCCTTCCTCATTTTCCTAAGAATCCCAATCAACAGCACTGAGTTATTGAGTTGTCCATATTTTTTCACTTAGGTCAGGGTTCCATTGTGGCCAGGGTTTAGAGTCAGTGTAAAGCCAGGGTTAGTCACTAGAGTCAAAGTTAAAAGTCAGTCTGTTGGGTAGTTAGGGGTCAGTGTGGCTGGAATCAAGGATCAGTCTATGCTCAAGACAGGAATGAGTCTACAGCCAGGATTAGTGGTAGGTCTGTGGACAGGATTAGTGTCCATTCTATGACTAAGGGCAACAGACATTCTGTGGCCAAAGATGGAGGTGAAGATTAATGGAGAGTCTAGAGTTGTGATTAGGGGTCAACTTATATCCAGATTAAGGGTCATGGCTGGGGATACAATGATGCTCAGTGGCTCATACACAATTTAAGCTCCCAACATTTGTCTCATTTTTTCTTAGCTCTATCTCTTTTTTTGCTTAGGTTTTGCTTTTTTAATTCTTACCTTTTGTCTTAGAATCAGTATTGTGTATTGGTTCCATAACAGAACAGTGGGAGTTAAGTGACTTATCCAGGATCACACAACTAGGAAGTGTCTGAAACCAGATTCAAATCCAGGACCTCCTATCTCTCGGCGGGCTGAATCCACTGAACCACCTAGGTGACTTCACTTTGACTACATCTTAGCTCTAACTTTAGCTGCTAGAGATCTGAAAAGTGACTACAGTTATAAGGTTAAGAAGCAGTGATATTGGGGTCATCTACTTTCCTTGGATATAGAGTTTCCATTCAATTGGTAACCTCATTATTTGTTCTCATTGCGACAAATTTAATAAGAGCTAGCATTTATATATCACTTTAAGATCTACGAACCCCTTTATGTATATTATCTCATTTGATCCTTGCAACAACTCTGTGCAATTGGTACTCTTTTTATCTCCATTTTGCAGATGATAAAACTGAGCAGACTTGTGATTTGTCCAAGATCACATAGATTATAAGTAACTGTGTCAGAATTTGAACTCAGAATTTCCTGCCTCCAAGTCCAGCACTCTATCCACTGTGCCACCTAGCTGCATCCATATTTTTTTTTCTCTCCAGTGAATGTAGGATGAAGTCCCTAATTTACCCAGGCCAAGAACTTTTCTTGTGAGAGAGATCTTTTAAAGTCATAAGATTTAGATTTGGAAAGGACCTTGAAAATTCAACCCCTTCATTTTACCTGGGGGAAACTGAGACTTATTGAGGGAAAGGGTCTTACCCAAGGTCACATGGGTTAGTATATAGAAGAGGCAGGATTTGAACCCTGGACCTCTGCCTGAAAATCCAGAGTTCTTTCCACAACAAGAGAAACATCTGAAAGTCACAGCTAATTCATTATTTTTTTAAACCCTTGCCTTCCATCTTGGAATCAATACTATTGGTTCCAATGCAAAGGAGCAATAAAGGCTAGGCAAAGGGGGTTAAATGATTTGCCCAGGGTCACACAGCTAGGAAGGGTCAGAGGCCAGATTTGAACACAGGATCTCCCACCCCTAAGTCTGGCTCTCAATCAGTGGAGCCCACAGCTAATTCATTATTGATGTCATTAGTGACAATGGATCAGGGAACAGACTTGGAAGAACCTGATATGGGGATGGGATCAAGAAAAAATTCTTAGAAATCAGCAACATGGTGGAAACATCACTGAACTTACTGAGCATAGCTTTAGGAGGAGGCAGGTTTGGGTCATGTGACTTATGCTACCTAATATCTAAGTTGTCTCTGAATCCACTCAATGCACACATTAAATACAGTCATCAGATGTAGCCAAGAAGGTATCCTGATCCACCATCACCATGATTTTATTTGCAGAACTCCTTGAACAGGCAGGACAGTTTCTGAAACACCAAGATGATACAACCTCTCATTTTATTAATGAGAAAACTAGAACCCTGAAAAGGCATTGGACTTGCCTAAGGTCATACACCTAAATTGAATCCAACAACACCAGGATAGATTCTCCATCTTCTGACTCAGGAATCAGACATAATTGCAAAATCTTGGAGATGGAAAGAACCTGAGAGACCCCCCTAGTGTGACCCCATCCCTAAAAAAGAATCCCTTTTAGAACATTCCTGACATCAAGACTCTGCTCTTGTTAGAGCATTGGCAGGAAACTCCTTATCTTCTGAGACTACCCACTGTACCTTTGGACAGCTCTAACGATCAGATGGTTTTCCCCCTAACATCAAATGGGAATGTCTCTTTGTAACTTTCATCCCTGGCTCCCTAGTTCTACTTTCTAGGTTCAAGTAGAACAAGTCTCATATATCTGCTCTGTAATAACTGTTCAAATATTTGAAGACAGCTACTGTGTCACCACCAACTCTCTTCCTCCCACTAAATATTCCTAGCTCCTCCAACTGGTTCTCCTGTGGTAAAATCTCAAGGCTCTTCCCTTCACCCCAGGGTCTCCCCTTTGGTTATTTGCTTATTGGTGGATCTCCTACAAGGTGGAACTGAACTGAGCCCACAACTCCAGCTCTTTGGGAGGTCTTTTGGTTAAGGAAGAGGAAGAGGGGGCGGGGGGCAGCTGGGTAGCTCAGTGCATTGAGAACCAGGCCTAGAGACAGGAGGTCCTAGGTTCAAATCTGGCCTCAGCCATTTCCTAGCTGTGTGACCCTGGGCAAGTCACTTAACCCCCATTGACTAGCCCTTACCACTCTTCTGCCTTGGAGCCAATACACAGTATTGACTTCAAGACAGAAGGTAAGGGTTTAAAAAAAAAAAGAAAGAGGAAGAAGAGGCAGGAGTAGGAGGAAAAAGATAATCAGAGACTGTTTTCCTTATCAAACACTGAACTCTCCCAGGACCCAGTGCTGACCATGAGGGGATCTAAATGCCAGAAAGAAAGGTTGTTCTTCTAAAGCTATGAGGAGCTATGGAACTTTCTTGAGCAGGACAGTGAAACTACAACATGCCCTTTAGGAATGTCAATTTGATAGCTCTGTGGAGGATGGATTGGAGAAGGTTGATCCATTACCCAACCTCCCCTACCCTTCCAAAGTGACTCACATCCATGGCCCTCTGGCTGCCCAAGGGTTGCATTCTTCTCCCTTAGACACTTAGATACCATAGAGTAACACCAGGGAGGTTCTTTGTTCCCTGCTATTATCTGATCACTTGGAAGCCTCTTTAGAAGGCTACGATAACTCCCCCTTGTTTGTCTCCTATTACTTTCTTAGCATTCAGGCCTGACCAGCAGTAGGTACTCTCTTGGTGAGTCTGTCTAGAGACCACAGGAGCACTTTTCCTCCTAGGGACTTTATCTTGAACCAGTCCCTCCTTGAGCTGAGGCAAAATTGAACTATTGGAGAACTAGACTTGGAGTTGGGACCTGAGTTCATGTCTAATCTCAGTTACCTACTGAGTACCAGACTTACTTTGGGGATAGAGATTGGAGCTATGATTTCCTTGGCATAGGGAATTCTGGAACAAGGAAACTCCCTCCACCAATGTAAGTTTGTATCTTCTCTAACATTTAGGATCTTAAAGAGCTGCCTGGAGCACCAAGAAATAAAATGACTTACCCAGGATCACACAGCCAATATGTATCAGAGACAGATTTGAATTCAAGGGTTCTTGGTTTAAAAGAGGGTTTTCTATTCCATATACTACTCTACATCTCTGACTTTGTGACCCTGGATAAATCACTCCGCCTTCTAAGTCTCAGGTTCCTCACTTCTCCATCAAATTCTGCCGGTACTCCTCCCCACCAACCCCATATTGGAATCTTGGTTTGCCCTTGGACAGAGCTGGGCTCTGTTAAGTACATTTTTCCTTCTTTTTCAAGGAACCATGCCTCCACATCATTTCTCTCCATATCCTTGTGACCCCACACCCATTTCCAGTTCCTATTCTCCTTTCAGGAATTGTCTTTCCCCATTTAGAGTATATTCTCCTTGAGGGAAGGAACTGTCTTGCTTCCCTAGCATTTAGCACATAGTAAAGGCTTAATACATACTCTATTTGTCTGTCTGTCCATACATCTGCCCATCTATCTATCTGTCTGTCTGTCTGTCTCTGTCTCTGTCTATACTTACCTATCTATTTATCAATCCATAATCTATCTATTATCTACATCATCTATCTATCCTCATCTATGTTTGTTGCTTAGTCATTTCAGTCATGTCCAATTCTTCATGCCCCATTTTGGATTTTCTTGGCAGAGGTACTAGAGTGGTTTGCCATTTCCTTCTATAGATAATTTTACAGATGAGGAAACTGAGGTAAACAGGGTCAAAGGATTTGCTCTGAGTCACACAACTAGTAAAAGTCTGAGACTAGATTTGAACTCAGGTCTTCCTGACTCCAAGCCCCATATTCTATCCAGTATGTTGGCACCCTAGCCTCATTTATGAAATGAACAAAATAAGGCTTCCACTCTCTCCATCCCAGAGTTTTGTGAGACTCAAAAGAAATAATCTTTCCAAAATAATTTGAGGCTATAAGTATCTACTACTGTCATTATTAGGTCCCATATGTGCTCTGATTAACATAAGTAGCTCCCAGTGTGGAAATTCCTCCCCCCATGTCACATATCCACAATTTGCCAACAACTTCTAGCCTTAGAGTTCTCCAGCATCACAGAGGGTGATTTGCTCTTGTCATATAGTATATATCAAAGGCAAAATTGGAACCCAGGTCTCCCCAACTTGGAGGACGATTCTCTATCCATCATACCATACTGAATTTCTTCTAGCTATTTTAATCTCAAAATTCATCCATTTGATTCAGCAAGCATTTGTTAAGGGACTGCAGTGTGCCAGGCCCTGTGGTAGACCTTGGGTATGCAGAGACAATACCCATATCATTATGAATGAAATGCCCAAGTCCAGTGTCAGAGGCTGAGTAGGACTGAGTTGGGCTGGACAGGGCTGGGAGCCTGAGTCATTCCCACAGTGGGGAGAGGGAGGAGGAGTTGGCTATAGCTGCTGAGGCTGAAGGGGGCAAGGAAGGGCAAGAGAGGAAGCAACCCCCTGGGGATTAAAAAGCCCTCTCTAACTCTGGAAGTGGTGAGCTGTGAAGGGGCCCAGCCAATGAGAGATATGGGAGGCCCTGTCCCCCTCCCCTCAGCCTCCCGCAGGTGTTCAGGGTGAGGAGGGGCCCCGGTCCAGGGCATGACCCTTACAGCAATGGTGGCTGCCCCTGTCACAGCTAATGGCCTGGATGCACCGAGCTGTCAGGAGTGGGATGGGCAGGGAAAGAAGAACTGAGAGAGGGAGGGAGCTGGAAGAAAGTGGAGAAAGGAGGGAAGGCCTGGGGGGAAAAAGAGAAAGTAGAAGAGGGGTAGAAAGGAGAAGGGAGGGGAAAACAAATGAAGAAAGGAAAGGAGAGGGGGAAAAGGAGGAGAACGGAAGGAGAGCAGCAGGGAGGAGAGGAGAGAAGAGGAGGAGCAGAGGAGGAGAGAGAAAGAGGGGAGAGGAGAGAGAAGGAGAAGGTAAAGAGAGTAGGAAAGAAGATTAGACATCAAAGGGATAGAGAAGGAAAGAGAAAGAGCATGGTTGGTGGAAGGGGTATTGAGATCTGACATCACGAGACTGATCCAAATCCTAACTCTGTTTCTTAATGCCTATATGATCTTGGCAAGTCATTTCAGTTCTCTGAGCCTTTGGTTTCCTCACCTGTTAAATGGGCAGGGGAGAGAACCTAAATAATTACAAAGTTCCCTTCCAAAGAACAGGCAGGGAAACTCTGGGTTGGGGGAAGGGAAAGGAAAGGAGAAAGTCAGAAATTTCACAGTGAGAGAGGAGGTGGAGGTTGGTGGGGTGAGAGTCCTTGGCCAGTTCCTACAAAAGTAATAGTTGAACTTAAGCTTTATCTGCACCTGCGATGGTGTTCCCTTGCTCCCTCAGTTATCCCCTCTCTCCTATACAACTTCAACCACTCCATCTTCACTGGCTTTCTCCCATCTGACTATAAATATGCTGAAGTCTCTCCCATTCTTAAAGGGGGGGGGGGAAGCCTTCCTTTAACTCTTCTACACTGTATAACTATTGTCCCATTCCTTAACTATTCTCAGAAACTAATCTTGAAAAGTTTATCTCTACCTAAGGCTTCCTCTCCCTCATTACTCGATTTGACTTCAACCCATTGCAATTGTTTTCTACCACCACAATGCTATTGAAACTGCTCTCTCAGAACATCATCAAGTCAGATGGCCTTTTTTCAGGCTTCATCTTCTTCTTCATCTTTAATTGATGCAATGGATAGATCACTGAGTCTGGAGTCAGGAAGACCCAAGTTCAAACTCAGTCTCACTAGTTATATGATCTTGGACAAGTCATTTGATCTCTGTCTCAGTTTTCTCAAATGCAAAATGAAGAATAATAATAGCACCTTCCTTCTTCCCATGGTTTGTTGAGAATCAAATGAGATCATATTTATAAAGCACCTGACACATAAAAATGCTTGATTCTTTCCTACTGAGAATACTCATCTTTCTTGGCTCCCCAAACCTTTGTAGTCTGTCCACATTCTCTATGCTCCAAACTGGAGAGCCTCTAGCACTTTCCCTCACCAAACCCACCATAGGCTACTCTGTGACTTTGCTCACACTCTTCTCTTCACCTGTTAAATTTTGGGTCCTTTACAGTTTTTAAAGATCATGGTCAATATTAGACCTCCCCGGACCTCATATTCTTTCTCCTTATTTAATGTAGTTCTTAGACAATATTGTGTCTACTTCTCTCATACCTATCTCTTTTTCCCCACCTAGAAAATCTAAAGACTTTGTTTCCTAAAATACCACTTGGTGTGTTGCCACAAACTCCTCTTTCAAGTATATGGTTCACATTGTTTACAGAGCAAAGAAAACATGAAAGACCAACTGAGTCATTTGCTACTGAGTCATTTGTGGGCATGTCCTCCCCCAAGAAATTGCCTTGTATTTACGTTGTATATACTTTGTATTCATTTATCTGGCTCCTGTTATTCTCCACCATTAGAATAAGAGTCTATTTGCACAGTAGAATTGGGAACTGTTTCATTTTTCATTGTGTTAATCTAGTGCATAGTAGGGGACTAATTAGATACTAAGTAAATATTTGTTGAATAAGTGATATCTTATCCCTCTTCCTTCTGACCCCTTCAGGAATCCAAAGACAACTCCCCTATCACCTAGAAGCTTTGCCTTCTCTAGTCTAAACCTGCCCAGTTCTTCAAATCCAAGTTCTCCTATGACATGGACTCCAAGTCTTTTCACTGTTAGTTTCTCTTCTTTGAACTCTCTCTAACTCACCATTGTCCTTCCTAGACTGTGTCCTTTTAACTGAGGGTATTCAGCCTCTCCATCAGGCTCTCCACAACACTATTCCATAGCTCTACCTGAAAAGCCAGAATTGTATCTGTAAATACTGCTTTCTTGGACTATGTCAGTCCGCAGAACCATTCAAACTTTTGCTTCCTTGACTTTCAGGGCAGGAAAATGCAGTCAAGCCTGCCCCAATATCTCAGTGATCTATCCATTGCATCAATAGTATGACCTTCAGAAAGATGAAGCAACTACTGTGAGTGTCTGTGACTTAGGTCCTGACTACACTGTAATAGGGATCTGATACTATTCAGTATATTGGCTTCCTTCCAACTAAAATCCCATCTTTTACTGGAAGCTTTACCCTACCCCCTCTTGATTCTACTGCCTTCCCTTAATTATTTCCTAATTATCCTGGTTAGAACTTATTTGTACATATCTGAGTTTTTTGTTTGCTTCTTTTTTAAAAAAGCCTGACCTCTCAGAATTGATGCAAGTAAGGGCTAGGCAATGGGGATGACATGACTCACCCAAAGGCACACAGCTAGGAAGTACTTGAGGCTAGATTTGAACCCAGGTCCTCCTGACTCCAGGTATAGAACTCTATCCATCAGGCAACCTAGTTGTCCTTCTTTGTACATATGTGTTTGTACATCATCTCCCTAATTTGATTGTAAGCTCTCTGGAGGCAGAGACTGTCTTTTGCCTCATTTTGTGCAGATTTTAGCACAGTGGCTGGCACTGTAAACCTAGAGCTGTATTACCACAGAGCTTAGCACAGTGCTTAATAAATGCTGATTTATTGGTAACAATAACAGTAAGAATATTTATAAAGTTCTCCTGGTTGGCAAAGCATGTTACTTATATTCATTCATTTGATCCTCACAACAATCCTATGAGGTAGGTACTGATATTATTCCTATTTTTATAGATGAGGAAACCAAAATTGAAAGGTTAAGTGGCTTTTTCAGGGTCACACAGCTAGTGTCTGGTTTTGCTGAATCCTGGTCTGTAGGATTCATTTAAGGCAATGGCCATGTTTCACCTAAGCTTTATATCTCAGAAGATCTAGCATAGTACCCTATGCCCATTTGGCTCTTAATAAATATTTGTAGACTTAGTCAAAACTGGAGTGGAGTGGGGGGAAAGACAAAGATGAAGAACTATATGAGTAGCCAAAAGCTATATGTAAATATTTTTATAACCATCTAAGGAATTTTATATGTCTTTTTATAAACTGTCTATTGAAAGGATAGCCATCAATAGAGCCAGGAGGAGAACATTAAGTTGTCCTGATATCTACTCCCAGCTGCCAATATCCCCCTTACCCTAACCCCACACACATTTACTTTGAATATATTTTATATATATTTACATTGATCACAATTTGATTTCCCCTAATAAAAACAAAAATTCCTTGAGATTGGAGACATTTCATTGTTGTTTTCATATCCCTAGTTGCCACCACCCTGCTTGATACACAGTAGGTACTTTATAAAAGCTTATTGATTAATCTTTTATCTAGTTTTTGAAGCATATTCTTCTCTCTTCTTTCTCAGCCTACAAGACTGTGTGCAGTGTTAATGGGCCCTTGGTTGTTCTGGATAATGTAAAGGTAAAAGGGATGGGGGTATGACCAATGGAAGAACTTGAACTCTTGGCCTAAAGCTACATCCCTCTCCCTCTTTCCTAAATCACAGTACGTGTCCCTAAACCCTATCTCCCTATTCTTTACCTTACCCCCCAACATCTGTAACTGCTCCTACTAAACTCTGCCACACTATCCCCCAAGCCCACTGAGCCACATTTAAGACATCTTTCTTCCCCAGTCCCTGACAAATGCACAAAATATCTCCTCCCATTTTATACTAAGGTAGCAAGTCATGAAGCATAAATCTATCATGGAACCTCAGTCATTTCCTAGCTATATGACCCTGGGCAAGTCACTTAACCCCCATTGCCTAGCCCTTAGCACTCTTCTTCCTTGGAACAAACATGGAGTATTGATTCTAAGGCAGAAGGCAAGGGTTTAAAAATTAAAATTTTTTAAATAAATCTATCATAGTGAAAAAAGTCTCTTGTAGTATAGTAGAAAGATCCCTGGGCTGGGAGGGAGGGACAGGGTTAGGATTTCAACTCTCTTCTCGACACTGAATCAAGGGGTGGCCCTGGGTGGGTCATTTCCCCCCTATCTACCTCTATTCCCTCCCCTTTGAAGATGACTAGGGCATATTTTTGAATTCTTGTGATTGTTATAATGTATAGATGTATAATTCAATGGAGCAATGCCATTAGATTTCAGGAACCCTCGATTTGGGAAGCAAATAAGGTTCACCACCAAACTCATGTCTAATTATGGATAACGCAGCTCCATTACCCCCCTCTATTATGCCCCCCACATTGCTTTATATGTTTCATATTTACTTTACTGTGTTTGTACTCTTACATGGTTTCACCCTCAATATAATAGAATGTAAGCTTTTTGAGGGCAGGAGTGTCCTCTTTGGAATGTATCAATCAATCAATCAATCAGCAAGTACCTATTAAATGCCTATTGTACTAGACTCTATACCAGACAATAAGCCTCAGACAAAGACAAAAAGATAGTAGCTCCCCTCAAAAGGAGCTTACATTTAATCAGGGGAGACAACCTGTTTTCATCTGTAACCACCCCCAACAAATATTTTTGGGAAGGCATAAATTGTTGGAGGAATTTGAAAAGGTTTGGTAATTTGAAATTATTGAATTTATTGAATATTGAAAATAATATTGAAAACTTTGAAATTTGAAAAGGTAATACTTGAACTGAGTATTGAAAGAAGTGAGGGGGTCTATGAGATAGGGTTGAAGGAGGCATTGGGGCCAGTCAGTGCAAAATCATGGAGACAGATAGTGGAATGTTGCAAATTGAGAGACAGGAGATCTAGATTCTAATCCTGCCTGGCTCTGCTACTCACTTGCTGTGGACCTTGGGGAAATCTCTCTGAGCCTCAGTTTCCCTATCTATAAAATGAGGGAGGGGGACAGACTTGAAGATACTTTCCAGGTCTATATTCCTATAAAATTACAGAATAAGATAGATAAGAAGTAGCAAGCTAATCCTAGATCAGTAGAAGTTGGGTGTGGGGGAAGGCAAATAAAATGTTAAGATCAACACATAAAAGACCTCTCCCCATTCATGCTCCAGAATCTATTTCTGTGCTATAGGTTCTTCATGTCTGTCCCCACAGCGCCATCTCCTGACAAACCCCTACACTGTAGAAAGAGTTCGCTCTATGTAGAACATCCATCCATTCTCTAATGTAGAGAAAACATGCCTAAAAGGTGACTGTCCTCCCAGCCTCATCCTTAAGCTCCAGGCTCTGATGCTAGAGAGAATCAGCACCTGATCTTACTTCATTTAGCAATTAAGGGTGGTGGAAGAAGCACCAATTTTTATAGCGAAAGAGACAATGGAGGGGTCAGGGAGAGAAACAGGGACAGGACAGACAAATAGGATGGAAACAGGAGCAGGAAAGGAAATTGGGGCAAGGAAAACAACAGGATAGAGTCTGAGAGGGAAATAGGGACAGGGAAGAAGACAGAGATGAACAGAGAGACAGGAAAAATCCAGAGACAGAAGCAGGGAGAGAAACCAAGACAGGAACTGAAAAAGAGATAAAAGATATGAATAGAAAGAAGGAGGAATAGAAAGAGAAGCAGGACAGAGATAGGAGCAAGGAGAGAGGTAGAAGATAAAGAGATAACAGACAGAGACAGAGAGCACATAGAAGTATAGACAGGTGGGGATATACTTTCCACCTCTGAAATTTACTAACTATATAGCCTCTGTCTATGCCTCAGTTACCTCACTTGTAAAATGAAGGGGTTGAACTCAATGTCCCTTGGTTACTTCGGTTGGGGGAGAAGGGAAAAATGTCAAGTACAGGAGCAGGTGGAGAGACAGGGACAAGCAGAAAGAGTGATAATTAAAAGAGAAAGAGCACAGAGAGACAGGTACAAGAACAGAGATATGGACAGATAGGGAAAGGAGTAGAAACAGACAGGGATGGGAGCAGGGACAGAGGAAAGAGCAGGGGAAGGGGCAGGGATAAGAAATAAGAGCTGGAAAACTCCTTTGACATCAGGGTTTCTGGCTTGCCCTCTTGTCCTTGATCTTGCCTACCCTCTTGTGGCCAAAAGCAAGACCACTGGGAAAAGAGAAGGGATGATCAGAATAAGCAACAGCCCCTGACATCAATTCAACTCTAAGGTCAATAGACATGATTTTGGGGGATCAATGACTCTCCCCCCTATACCCCACCACTGTCCTCACAGAATTGTTATAAAATTCCTTGGATACCCCATCAGAGACTCAGCAGGGGTCTAAATCCTTCTTTGCTCTGCTTCTATCCAACATGGGGTCCTCTGAAACAAATGAGCTAGTGGAGGGATGGGGGCAGTTCTTAAGACAGGACCTAGGTTCCAACACCAATTGTTTTCCTTACTGTGTGATCTTGGCCAAGTGATTTATTTTGCTTTAATCCTATTTCTTTTATAAAATGAAGGAGTTATAATCATACATGATGTAACAGGGGTTTTATCTTTCTCAATTAGGAAGGGAATATAGAAGGAAAAGAAAGAGAATTTTCTCCGATTAAAAGAAAATAAATTTATTTTAAAAAATAAGGAGCATTGATTCTGAGTTATGAAGACTAGATGTGATTCTAGAAATGTGAGCTATATTCTACAGAAGAGAATAGTGGTACCATTTAGGGATTCATGATAAGTCTGTGATCTCATCAGTTTGGATGTTCTCTCCAATGGTACAGCTTATCACAATCCATCCCATCCTCAAAAAAAGAAAAAATGTTCTTCAAAAGAATGCCTACCCTTTGATGCAGCCATAGCACTGCTGGGTTTATACCCCAAATAAATAATAAGGAAAAAGACTTGTACAAGAATATTCATAGCTGCCATCTTTGTGGTGGCAAAAAATTGGAAAATGAGGGGATGCCCTTCAATTGGGGAATGACCTAACAAATTGTGGTATCTGTTGGTGATGGAACACAAGGTGCTTAAAGGAATAATAAAGTGGAAGGATTCCATGTGAACTGGGATGACTTCTAGGAATTGATGCAGAGCGAAAGGAGCAGAACCAGGAGAACATTGTACACAGAAATGGATACACTGTGGTACAATCTAATGTAATGGACTTCTCCATTAGTGGCAATGGATGGATCCAAGACAATTCAGAGGGACTCATGAGAAAGAACACTATCCACATTCAGAGAAAGAACTGTGGAAACAAATGCAGAAGAAAAACATATGATCAGACATGTAGTTTGATATGGATATGATTGGGGTTTTGATGTTAAGAGATCACTCTACTGCAAATATGAATAACATGGAAATAGGTCTTGAACAATGATATATATTTAACCAGTGGAATTGCTTGTTAGCTTCGGAGGGAGAGGGAAGAGGGGGGGAATCATGAATCATATAACCATGGGAAAATATTCTAAATTTTAAAAATTAAAACAAAAAATAAGCTTTCTCCCCCCAAAAAAAGAAAAAGAAAAATGTTTAATATATTAAATGACTTCTAAAATGCCTTCATCAGTGTGCCAGTAAATGTAACATGTCTCCATCGTTCTTAAATCTCAGTGATCCACAAAATAATAAATCAATACCCAATTTGTAGCATTTGTCAATTTCTGCTTGCCCTAATTGCCTAACTCTTACTACTCTTCTGACTTGCAACCAATATTTAGTATCAATTCTAATACAAAAAGGAGGGATTTAAAGGGATTTTAAAGAAGAAAAAGAAATTTTAATGGGCTATTTCCAGCACAACCCTGGATACCTTCTAACTCTAAATCTTAAAATGCAAAAGATGACAACAATGACTAAATAATTAAATTAAGTAAACTAATAAATAAATAAACAAACAAACAAATAAATAAATGATCTCTCTTGATAGAGGCAAGACATTTTGCAAGTGAAGAAACAATGGCTCATAGAGGTCAATGATTTGCCCAAGGTCACATAGTAAGTGACAGAACCCTAACTTCTGACTCATGATTCTCTGCATGTTTTCTATGTTATAGGAAGGGGTAAGACAATATTATTCCCCTCTGCCCTCCTTGCTCTCATTTCTTTTTCCCGGATGTTCTTCCTTCTCCCCCAGTTTGCCCAATATGCTGAGATTGTCAACTTCACCCTTCCAAATGGAACTCACAGAAGTGGGCAGGTCCTGGAGGTGTCTGGGACCAAAGCCGTTGTTCAGGTAAGAGGGCAGATGTTGGGGAGGTTGGGAGATGAGACTCAGGGTTGGTAGGGAGAGGGGTTAGGCTCCAGCATCTCTCCACTCCTCATCTGTTCTCTGGATCTTTACTCATGCTATTCTTTCCTTCCTCCCTTTCCCCCCAATGAGAACACCACCCTTCTCCTTCCTTTCTAACTTCTACTTATTCTTCAAAACCCAACTCAAATCCCACTTCCTCCAGAAAGACTTCCATGATTCTACCTACAATTGCACCTAAAGTCTACCTCAGGATCCAGTCCTTGTCTAGGTCTGTCTGGGATGGCTCTCAAAATATTTCATTGGTGTGAATATGTCTCTCTCACCAACCAGACTGAGTTTTCTAAGATCAGAAATTCTGTGTTCTTCTCTTGTCTCATCACACAACATAGCACATGACTAGACAACCTTGTAAGTTCTTTTTAAAAAGTTTCCTTGATGTCACCTGCTTTTACATCACAGTCATTTCGACAAATGTCACCACCCATTCTCCCAATGAAACCATCCCCATCACAAAAGTAGAATAGTTAGGTCAAAATCCCCATTACAGTGAGTGCACCAAACTGTGGATACAGCATCCTGTTCATGTAGCCTGCCAGGAGGCAGGAAATTAATTTTATTATTTGTTCAAAAGAATCGCTGTAGTTCTTTCAGTTACCCCAGGACTAAGCATCTTCTTGGCTTCTGTTTACTTTGTTGTATGAAGCAGTTCCAACAACAAAATGAGAAAACATTTTTATAGCAAATATCTCTGTCAAAGGCCTCATTTCTCAAGTATACAGAGAACTGAATCAAGTTTATAAGGATACAAAGCATTCCCCAATCGAAAAATGGTCAAAGGATATGAATGGGCAATTCTCAGATGAAGAAAAGAAAACTATCTTTAGTCACACAAAAAGTGCTCTAAATCACTCTTGATTAAAAAAATGCAAATTAAAACAACTCTGAGGCACCACCTCAAACCTATCAGATTGGCTAATATCATGAAAATAGAAAAATTGGGACACTAATACACTATTGGTGGAATTGAACTGATAACAACCCTTCTAGAGAGCAATTTGGAACTACCCCCAAAGGATCATAAAACTCTGCATACTCTTTGACCCATAAATATCACTACTAGTTCTGTATCCCAAAGAGATTAAAGATAGAGGGAAAGGATCTATTTGTACCAAAATATCTATAGCAGCTCTTTTTGAGGAGGCAAAGAACTGGAAATTTAATGGATGTCCATTAATTGGGAAATGGTTGAACAAGTTGTGGTATCTATAAAACACTATTGTGCATAAGAAATGACAAACAAACAAAAGGCCCAGAAAGACTTATATGAACTTATCAAAGCAAAGTGAGCAGAACCAGAAAAACATTGCACCCAGTAATAGTAATATACAGTGATCAACTGTGAGTGACTTAACTATTATCAGTTATGCAAGGAACCAGGACCACCCCAAGGGACTCATGATGAAAAAAAACAGTCCACTGCTATAGAAGGAACTGACAGAATCTGAAAGCAGATTGAAGCATGCCATACTTCACTTTATTTCCTCCAGGAATTTCTCTCTAGTGTAAGTGCACGTGTGTGTGTGTGTGTGTGTGTGTGTGTGTGTGTGTGTGTGTGGAGAGAGAAAGAGAGAGTAAATAGAGCACTTGACAGATAGTCAGAAAGACCTGAAATCAAATCCAGTCTCAGACATTAGCCATGTGACCCTGGGTAAGTCACTTAATCCTGTGTGCTTCAGTTTCCTCATCTATAAAATGAGCTAGAGAAGGACATGACAAGACACTCCAGTATCTTTGCCCAGAAAAGCCCCAATGGGGTCACGAAGAATCAAATGTGACTAAAACAACTGAAGAACAATTATATATAATATATATACTATAATAAATACATATATGTGATGATGATGATTGATCATTATACAGAATACCCTAAAAGTACTATGGCATGGTTTTAAGTTCTTATAGCTATATTTGATATTTAAGCTTTTAAAGCTTAAAACTGTAGAGTGACTTTTAGGACATCTTGTATAATTCTCAGTTATAATCATCATCATGACCCCACCACCACCATCATCCTCAACTTCTTGTCCCACAGGTATTTGAAGGGACTTCAGGGATTGATGCCCAAAAGACAACCTGTGAGTTTACTGGTGACATCCTCCGGACTCCTGTATCAGAAGACATGCTAGGTAAGGAATGGAGTTAGGTAGGGACAATTCCAGACATGGGTAAAATTGTCATCCACTCCATTTGATAACATACAGACATCATAGTTCAATGGAAAGAAAATTGGAATTGGAGGCTAAGGTCATGGGCTCAGATCTCACACCTGCCACTTATGACCTGTTTGACCTTGGCCAATTCACTTAATTTTTCTGGGTTTTATTAAGGTTTCTTTATCTACAAAATGGGGGACTAGATGGCCTCTGAGGTTCCTCTCAGCATAGAATGTCAAAATGAAGAAAGACCCTAGAATATAGAATATCAGAACTGAAAGATTCCAGAGTACAGAATGCCAGACATGAGGAACTTTAGGATATACAATGTTAGATGGAGAGGGACCAAGTACATAATTATTTCCCCCATTTAGTATATAAGGGAACATAGAGAAAATGACTTGCCTAGAGTGACTCAGAATCAGTAGAGTTGGGCTTAGACTCTAAGTCTTCTGAATTTGAGTCAATTGTTTTTCCCACTATCCCAGGATGCCTCTTATGAATATCTTGTCTGTCACCAAAGTACATCTCTACCACCCTTTTGTGGCTCCACCTTTTGCTCTTCCATGCCATGGGATTCCCCTCTATTAGAGTTGGTTCCCTTGATTAGGGTGGGAACATTGCCCAAAGTAAACTCCTATTAAAAATGATACAGGGATTAGAAAAGAAATCTAATGGAACAATCTCTGGAAATCTAGAGAGTGCTAAGACAGGGAATGGGCAATTAACAATTAATTAACAGTTAACTTCTGCCTATTTTTTTCCTAAGGTCCAAACAACTCTCTATATTCTTTGACTTCTTCTAACATCCTTCCTCTTAGGTAGAGTTTTCAATGGTTCTGGCAAACCCATTGACCGTGGGCCAAAGGTAATGGCAGAAGATTTTCTGGACATCAATGGTGAGTGGTCAATGGCTGTAAGTGGACTTGAGAACCCCTTCTCCCATCCCCAGGTATTATATTCAATTGCCCAAGTCCTCCCAATCTCCCCTACCAAGATAGGATCTCCAGAAGGCACTAAACAGAGTTCTTATCTTACCTCCAGTGATGTCTCATGGTATTTCAATAATAAAGACCAAGAAACTCCACCCATTGTCCTTTTGTCCCATGGTCAAAGCCCAAGGGAATTTGCCCATCCAAGAAGGGGAGAGTTGTTTAATTTTTCCCCATAAGGTCAATCCTATATTTTTATGACAAGATATAACTGGTATATGAGAAGCCCTTGGAAGGCCCTCTTTCCCCAAGAACCACCTCCTGAATTTGAACCATTAGATTCACCATTGTTCTCTGTTGCCTCCTCTGTTAAAGTCACAGTTTCCCAGAAAATAAAATATGATCATAAAAAAAAGAATTTTTAAAAA